>NC_064811.1:125482471-125559031 GCF_023721935.1 Panthera uncia
TTGATTTCAAGCTTCATAGCATTGTGGTCTGAAAGTATGCATGGTATGATCTCAATTCTTGTGTACTTATGAAGGGCTGTTTTGTGACCCAGTATGTGATCTACCTTGGAGAATGTTCCATGTGCACTCGAGAAGAAAGTATGTTCTGTTGCTTTGGGATGCAGAGTTCTAACTATATCTGTCAAGTCCATCTGATCCAATATATCATTCAGGGCCTTTGTTTCTTTATTGACCGTGTGTCTAGATGATCTATCCATTGGTGTAAGTGGGGTGTTAAAGTCCCCTGCAATTACCACATTCTTATCAATAAGGTTGCTTATATTTGTGACTGTTTTATATATTTGGGGCCTCCCGTATTCGGCGCATAGACATTTATAATTGTTAGCTCTTCCTGATGGATAGACCCTGTAATTATTATATAATGCCCTTCTTCATCTCTTGTTACAGCCTTTAATGTAAAGTCTAGTTTGTCTGATATAAGTATGGCTGCTGCAGCTTTCTTTTGACTTCCAGTGGCATGATAAATAGTTCTCCATCCCCTCACTCTCAATCTGAAGGTGCCCTCAGGTCTAAAATGAGTCTCTTGTAGACAGCAAATAGATGGGTCTTGTTTTTTATCCATTGTGATACCCTATGTCTTTTGGTTGGAGCATTTAATCCATTTACATTGTGTTATTATTGAAAGATATGGGTTTAGGTTCATTGTGATGTCTGTAGTTTTCGTGCTTGTAGTGATGTCTCTGGTCCTTTGTGGTCCTTACAACATTTCACTCACAGAAACCCCTTAGGATCTCTTGTAGGGCTGGTTTAGTGGTGATGAATTCCTTCAGTTTTTGTTTGTTTGGGAAGACCTTTATCTCTCCTTCTATTCTGAATGACAGAATTGCTGGATAAAGGATTCTTGATTCTTGGCTGCATTTTTTTTCTGTTCATCATATTGAAGATTTCCTGCCATTCCTTTCTGGCCTGCCAAGTTTCGGTAGGTAGGTCTGCTACCACCCTTATGTGTCTACCTTTGTATGGTAGGGTCTGTTTATCCCTAGCTGCTTTCAGAATTCTCTCTTTATCCTTGTATTTTGCCAGTTTTACTATGGTATGTCCTGCAGAAGATCGATTCAAGTTACGTCTGAAGGGAGTTCTCTGTGCCTCTTGTATTTCAATGCTTTTTCCTTCCCCAGATCAGGGAAAATCTCAGCTATGATTTGTTCAAGTACACCTTCAGCCCCTTTCTCTCTCTCTTCCTCTTCTGGAATTTCTATGATACAGATATTGTTCTGTTTGATTGCATCACTTAGTTCTCTAATTTTCCCCTCATACTCCCGGATTTTTTTTATCTTTTTCTCAGCTTCCTCTTTTTCCATACTTTTATCATCTAATACACCTATTCTCTCCTCTGCCACTTCAATTTGAGCTGTGGTCACCTCCATTTTATTTTGCACCTCATTTATAGCATTTTTTAACTCCTCATGACTATTTCTTAGTCCTTGGATCTCTGTTACAAAAGATTCTCTGCTGTCCTCTATGCTTTCTTCAAGCCCAGCAATTAATTTTATGACTATTATTCTAATAGTCCGCTATATTGCTTGTTCCACTATATTGCTTAAATCGGTTTTGATCACTTCATTAGCTGTCGCTACTTCCTGGAGTTTCTTTTCAGGAGAATTCTTCTGTCTTGTCATTGTGGGTAGCCCCCATGGTACCTCCAAACTGCAGGGCACTTCCCCTGTGCTGTTCAGAGTAACTTGTGTTGGTGGGTGGGGCTGCAGGCCGACCCAATGTCTGTCCCCAGCCCACCGCTGAGGCCACAGTCAGACTGGTGTGTACCTTATCTTCCCCTCTCCCAAGGGCAGGACTCACTGTGAAGTGTTGTGGCCCCTTTCTGGGCTGCTTGCACACTGCCAGGCTTGTGGTGCTGCTTCCATGGGATCTGGCCATGGGCGTATTAGACGGGGTGGATCCACAAGATGCACAGGGGCAGGAGGGGAAGGCTTAGCTCGCTTTGCCATTGGTGGTCCCCTGTGGGACGGGCCCTGCAGCACCAGGGAGGAGGCAGACCCTGCCGAGCGATGGATCCACAGAAGCACAGCGTTGGGCGTTTGCGCAGTGCAAGCACGTTCGGTGACAGGAACTGGTTCCCTTTGGAATTTCGGCTGGGGGATGGGAGAGGGAAATGGCGCTTGCCAGCACCAAGCTCTGTCCTTCCGGGGATCAACAACTCTCCCTCCTGGCATCCTCTCGCCCTCCCCGCTCTCCGAGAGCAGACCTATTGACTTTTAGCATTCCAGATGTTAAGTCTCGCTGGTTGTCAGAACTCATGCAGTCAGCACCTCCGCTTTTGCAAACCAGTCTTAGGGGGCTCTGCCTTGCCTGGTGGGCTGCCCCTCCACTGCCCCGGCTCCATCCCGCCAGTCTCTGTAGCACGCACCACCTCTCCACTCATCCTACCCTCTTCCATGGGCCTCTTGTCTACACTTGACTCTGGAGAGTCTGTTCTGCTAGTCTTCTGGCGGTTTTCTGGGTTATTTAGGCAGATGTGGGTGGAATCTAAGTAATCAGCAGGACAAGGTGAGGGCAGAGTCCTCCTACCCTGCCATCTTCCCCTTGTTTCCTATATACAACCTCAAGGAGAGTGTGGTGATGGTGGGAGCCAATGGGAAGATTCTGAAGAAGAGACAGTTGAGTTTAAATCAATTCCTCACTGATGATGACCTGGGAGCCATTGCCAATGAAGTAGAAGAAGGTAAGAAGTCAAGTGCAAATAATATCTTTGTTTTCCAGTTTTAAGCACCTTGTTTTTTTTAGAGTTCCTGTGAACCTTAGGGTCTGAGAGGAGTAGGGCGTTCCTGTCTATGCAGGACAAGCAGGTTTCTGTGACTGACTCCACAACCACCCTCCCAATGTTCCTCAGAAAGGACCAGCCCAACAGTAGGGCACTTTAATAACCTGCTTACATCAATGGATAGAATATTCAGGCAGGAAATCAATAAGGAAACAGTGACTTTGAAGGACACAACAGATAGATACAAAGGGCAAGATGCAGCAACATAGACTACCTCCAAAGTAAAAACAGCTAAAATAAACAATATAAACTTCCACCTAAAGGAATTAGAATAAGAAGAACAAAACAACCCAAGATGAGTAGAAAGAAAGAAAGAATAAAGATCAGAGCAGAAATAAGTAACAGAGACTAAAAAAATGACAGAAAAGATTCACGAAACCAGGGTTCGTTCTTTGAAAGGATAAACAACATTCATAAGCCCTTAGCCATACTCATCAAGAAAAAATGAGAAAGGATCCAAATAAATAAGAAATGACAGAAGTTAACAACTGACACCACAGTAATACAAATAATTATAAAAGAATATTATGAAAAATTATATGCCTACAAATTTAAGAACCTAGAATGAATAAATTCATAGAAACATACAATCTTACAGAGCTAAATCAAAAACAAATTTTAAAAATCTGAATAGACCATTTACTAGTAACAAAATAGGTTATCAAAGCACTACCAAAAGATAAAAGCCCAAGACCAGATTCACAGATGAATTCTACCAAATATTTAAAGAATACTTTAAATACTACTTACTCAAACTACTCCAGAAATAAAAGAGGAAAGAAAGCTTTCAAATACATGCTGCAAGGCCACTCCAAAACAAAAGACAACACACACACACACAAAATAAAACTACAGGCCAATATCCCTTAAAACCACCAAACTTAAGCATTTTAAATTTGAAATATAAAGATCAAAGCCAAAGAGTATAGGAGGAAATGAATATTGAATTAAAAAGCCAACAGAAGCAGATGTGTGCTTTTTCACATAAAAACCACAATGTTTAGAGGATTTACTATATAGGAGCACACCCGGTTACCAAAACATAAATACATATTTGTAATTTATATATATATATATATACACACACACACACACACACACACACACACACACACACGTATACACACATAATTGCCAAGATATTAACGAAAGACTGCATCACAGACATTTCATTGGAAATACTGGTAAAATGTGGCTAAGACAACAGTTCAGATATAACTTTCCAATGAGACCAGAACATGATGTATTCAAGATCTAATTTATGAAGCTCTAAGAACAAAGTAACTAGCTAAGCTTTTTTCAATACAACTTGAAAACTGCAGAGATACTGCTTACATGACAATTTTTTTAGAATAAGTGAACATAACAAAAAAAATCCTTTTTTAGCTTCGATAATGACAAACACATCTAGCTCTAAACACTATAAAATTACGAAGAATTCTATCATCATCAAATATGGAATTTACCTTTTGTTTAGGAAATGTTCTGCCAGCATAGTTCTAACAGTTAAGAAAATGTTCTGGGGTAATTACGAAGATTTAAGAAGAGCATGGCAGTTTTATCTATTAAGTCTTGTTACCAATATAAAAAAAAAGTCACCTAAACTATAGTGTATTTAGTGATGAAAAAAATTGAGAATTACCTTAAGATTATCATATTAAGTATGAGATTTTTCTATCTATATTACATGGCAATCTGAAAGCTGACAAAAAGGTTATTGCATGCCTGTATATGTATGATGGTTTATGAGGGAAAATATGTCCCAAGAAAATATTTAAACCATTACTTCTAAAGATGTCAATTGGATATAGCAACGTCAGTCTGATATATTCACTATATGTAATTATCTTACATACTACATGCTTTTCAGAGTCAGATAAGATTGAAAAGCAAAGAAAAAGTTAAAAACTTGTAACAATAGAGCTTATATAGATTTTTATGACCTATTCCATAATTTAACAATAATCAACAAAGTAGCTGATCCTCTTGACATTGTGCTTGTAAAAAGTTATTGCCAAACACCTAAAATATGTAGCAGAATGTTTTAAAATTTTTCTTCATCAAAAGAAGATCCGAGTATAGAAAATTCATGGCTGTAAAATCCATTTATTTAATCAAAAGATAGTGTAAATTCAAGTATGAATTTACAGGGCAATTGGAACCAATCATGATGAAGAAATGAAAATAAATTTTGAACAAAAAGCATCTTTTGCTTCACTTTGTATGAAAGTGGAAATTGAGTGTCTTAAACTGTTGAGACTGCTTTAAAATCTCTTCTTCCACTTTCATCAATGTAAGATTTCCTTCCATTTGTCCATTTATTCACTCCTATCCAACAATACTGGCTTTCTTACTATTCTTCAAATGTACCAGGCATGCACCTGTCTGAAAGCTTTTGTAGTATTTGTTCCTTTGTCTGCAACATTCTTCCCTCTTCCATCAACATCAGTTACTTATTCACCCCATTTAAACTGCCTTTTAACTGAGGGCCTATCAGCCTATTTTAAATGACCATACTACCTCTCATTTTCCTCCAGAGTATTTCTATACAATCTCCTTAGAATCACCACCTTAAACACTATATTATTTACTTAGTTTTACTGTTTATAGTCTGTTTTCCCTCCAAAGCAGGTAAATTTTGTGACCAGGTATTTATATCAGTTTTGGAATTTCTTTTATTCCGAGGCCCAGAACAGTGCTTCATATAGGGTAAATTGCTCACTAAATATTTCTTAAGTGAATGTATAGAGACTCTGAGAGAAGAAAAAGATCAGGAAGTTAAAACAGATGAAAGATTAGTGTGATTAATGCAAACAATAAGGGGAGAGCAGAAGTTGAAATAAGAAAAAGACAGGAATCAGATCATGCAGGATGGACCTCAAAATTTGTTAAGGACTTTGATTTAACATGCAATAGAAAATCATTGAAATTTGTAAGGTAGCAGATAATATGACCCACTCCATGTTTCAGAATCATTTGTACTGATATGTAGGAAAACATGTGAATGGAGTAAAATTAAATACAGGAGGCTACCGGCATAATCCAGATGAATAGTGGTAATCCTAGGTGAGGCAGATGATATAAGAAATGTAATTTAAAGACAAATTATAAAGACTGAATTTCCAGAATGTTTGAATGTATAGCAGGAGAGAAAAAATAATTAAAGGATGACTCTTAGCTTTCTGATTCGATAGATTGACAGTACAGGAAAACCAAGAGTCCTTTCAAAATGTATTAAGTCTGATGTAATCAAGATAATAGTGCCTCACATTTATTGTTTACTATTATGTCAGACATTGTTCTCAGTGCTCTATACAGATCTTATTTAATTGCCACAACAATTCTATTATAATTCTCATTTCCACAAATGAGGGACCTGAGAACTGAGAAGTTTGAACCTTTTTAAGAAACATTAAAATGCTGAAATATATTACAGTCCCTATCAAACCTAGGAAATTTGATCAAGAGTGCATGCTCTTAAAACTCAGGCTACACTGTACTATGATGTTTGTGAAAAATCCAAGTAGGTATGTAAAATAAGGTTAAATAAATAAGTCTGGCATTCAGCAAAGTAATTTGGATCAAAGACATAGATTTCAAAATTACTGGACTAAAGATAGCATTGAAGAGCTATGGAAACAGATTACAGTACTTAGCAAAGGAATGGAAACACATAAGAGAAGGTTTTGGGTAAAGCCCCAAGGAACTTCAACATTTAAAGCCTGTGTAGAGAAAATAAGAGCAAGTGAGAAGTGATTAGTAAACAGAGAATAGGATTCTGATAAAAATCAAGACAGGAGAAGGCAGTCAACAACTTTCAATATTGAGATAAGGTTTATTAATGAAAACAAAGATAGGTGAAGAGTGGTTTGGTTACCCTGAAGTCATTGGCGATTCCTGGAGATGTCAAGGGGGAAACGGTGGTGGGAGAAGCCTGACTGACTATCATGAAGGTACAGTGCCATGAGTAAACTCAGAGAAAAGAGAGATGATGCTTGCCGAAAAGTAATTTAAAGACTATTAGGCTAAACGAAAAATTGGAAGCACAACAGTAGAGTCAAGAGAAAGTTCTGAGTTTGTTTTTAGTTTATTTAAAGATGGAAAATATTATAACATGCTCCAGTGCTTTCCCACGAGAAAAGGGAAGATTGATTCAGAAAAGAGAAGAGAAAAGTGAATTAGCAAAGTCGTGAGAAGTGGGAGTAGGGAAGGGCTCCAAAATACAGCCAAAAGGATTGGTTACTGAAGGAAGTGGGGCTCTCTAACAGGAAGGAACAAATATATATTCATTAATTGGGTGATGGACAGACTTGGCATTCATTTCAATCTGATGAGATATACTTCTGCAAATAAATATGATGTAAGGACCTCAGATGGCAATATGTGTAGAATGGGGCATTTGATTTTGAGGTGGGAGCAAAAAGTATGAATGAAATAATTTGGGGTATGGGAATTCAGGCCTTCCAGAGAAAATTAGTAGGATAAATGGTAATTACTAAATGCCTATTTATGAATGGAATGGTAAATGAATTAGTTCAGATGAGTACCTAGCAAAAGATTCAATAATAGTTGTTAAAATGCCTTGGTATGCTTCTCATCTGCTACGCTCTGTGACTCATGTAGAGTACTAGTATGTATCCGCTAAAGACATCCAAATATAGCTCTCATATCCAGATAAATCTTATCTAGTCATTAAATCTATATTCACAAATTACTACCAGATAAATTAATCTATAATACCCCCAAAATCAAACCCTCAACATTCCCAAACTATTCTCAAATTTCCCTCCAACATGTTCTTTCACATAATTTCCTAATCCAAGAGGATTATAGAATCTAGCAGCCTAGGTGAAACACTTTTAAGTCTTCTACAATACTCATTATATTCAACTGCACCACATACTCAAAGTTATTTTTTAAAATAATTTTTTAAAGTGATATTCACATAAAATTAGCTTCTTAAAGTGCACAATTCAGTGGCACTGATCACATTAACAGTGTTGTGCAACCGCCCTATTTATCTGGTTACAAAATATTTCCATTACTCTAAAGTCAGTCTTTTATCTATTAAGCAGTTTCTTCATATTCTCCACTCCACAGCCATTGGTAACCACTAATCTTCATTCTATCTCTATGGATTTAACCACTCTGGATATTTCATATAAATGATTTACACAATACAATTTTGTTTCTGGCTTCTTCCACTTAACATAAAGTTTTGACATTCATCTACATTATAATAGCATGTATCAGTACTTTGTTCCCTTTTTTCAGCTACATAATATTCCATGCAGGTGCAGAGCATTATTTGTTTGTTTTTTTTGTTTGTTTTTTTTTAATATGTATTTATTTTATTTTATTTTTTTAATATATGAAATTTACTGTCAAATTGGTTTCCATACAACACCCAGTGCTCATCCCAAAAGGTATTATTTGTTTATCCATTCATCTTTTTGGTTGTTTTATACCTTCTGGCTATTGTGAATACTGCTTCTATGAACATTGTTATATTAGAGTTCTCCAGATAAATAGAACCAATAAGATATATATGAAGAGTCTCATTAAAGGAATTGGTTCATTGGTACTATCAAGGTCAAGAAGCCCTACAATCTGCCCTCTGAAAGCTGGAGTACCAGGAAAAGTTGGTGATTTAATTTAATGTCGGAGTTGGGGAGGATGATGGTGTAAGTCCCCATGTGAGTCTGAAAACCTGAGAACAAGGAGCACCAAAGTCCAAGGGCAGAAGAAGATGAAGACTCCAATTAAGCAGAGACAGTGAATTTGCCCTCACTCACCTTCTGAGCTTTTTAAACCTTCAGTGGACTGGATGGTGCCCTGGAACTGATGAGAGTGATCTTCCTTTATGCAGTCCACTTATTCAATGCTAATGTCTTCTGGAGATGCCCACACAGAGGCACCTAGAAATAATATTTTACCAGATATCTGGGATCTCTTAGCCTAGTCAAGTTAATACATAAAATAAACCACACATGTATGCACATGTACTTGTTTTGAGTAACCATCTTCAGCTCTATTGAGTATACAACCTAGAGTGGAAATCCCAGGTCATATGGTAATTATCTTAAATTTCTGAAGAATTGCTAAATGGTTTCCACAGCAGCTATACCATTTTACATTCCCAAACAGTGAAATGGGGGTTCTAATATTACCATATCTTCACTCACATTTGTTACCGACTACCATTTTTTATTTTAGCCATCCTAGTAGAAATAAAGTGGCATCTCATTGTGGTTTTGATTTGCATTTCCTTAATGACTAACATTGTTGAGACCTTTCCATGTGTTTGTTGGTCATTTTGTGTATCTTTTAGAGGAAAGTCTGAGTTTTTTGCCCACTTTTCACTTGGTTTGTTGTTGTTGAGCTGAATTTTTAACATATTCTAGATAAGAGGCCCTTATGAAATATAGATTTGCAAATAATTTTTCCCACTCTATAGGGTTATCTTTTCACTTTCTTTTCAGATTTTTCAAGATTTTATCTTTAAGTAGTCTCTACAACCCGACATGAGGTTCAAACTGAAAACCCTGAGATCAAGAGTTGCATGTTCTACTGACTGAGCCAGCCTTGTGACTCTTCACTTCCTTGATAACATCTTGGGATGTACAGAGATTCAAATTTTGATGCCATCCAATTGTCTACTTTTTCTTTGGTTGCTTGTCCTTTGGTGTCATATCCACATCCAAAGACATGAAGATTTACCACTGTATTTTCTTCTAAGAGTTTACAATTTATCTCTAATATTGAGGTCACAGATCCATTTTGAATTAATCATTTATATGGTATAAAGGAACGGGTCAACTTTATTCTTCTGCATGTAGATATCCAGGTGTCTCAGCACTATTTGTTGAAAAGCTATTTTTTTCACCCTTGTCAAAAATCAATTGACCTGAAGAGAGAGGGAAGATGGCGGCGTAGGAGGACACTGGGCTCACCGCGCGTCCTGCTGATCACTTAGATTCTACCTACACCTGCCTAAATAACCCAGAAAACCGCCAGAGGATTAGCAGAACGGAGTCTCCGGAGCCTGGCGCAGACGAGAGGCCCACGGAAGAGGGTAGGAAGGGCGGAGCGGCGGTACGCGCTCCACGGACTGGGGGGAGGGAGCGGGGGCGGAGGGGCGGCTCGCCAGCCAAGCAGAACCCCCGAGTCTGGCAGGCAAAAGCGGAGGGGCCGGAGGGACTGTGTTCCGACAGCAAGCGCGAGTTAGCGTCTGGGAGGTCATAAGTTAACAGCTCTGCTCAGAAAGGAGGAAGGCTGAAGGACAAAGGGAGGGAGAGTTGCTGAGCCCCCGGATGACAGAGCTCAGTTTGGTGGGGAACAAAGGCGCTCGCCAGCGCCATCTCCCCCGCCCATCCCCCAGCCAAAATCCCAAAGGGAACCAGTTCCTGCCAGGGAACTTGCTCGCTCCACACAAACACCCAACTCTGTGCTTCTGCGGAGCCAAACCTCCGGCAGCGGATCTGACTCCCTCCCGCTGCCACAGGGCCCCTCCTGAAGTGGATCACCTAAGGAGAAGAGAGCTAAGCCTGCCCCTCCTGCCCCCGTGCACCTTGCCTACCCACCCCAGCTAATACGCCAGATCCCCGGCACCACAAGCCTGGCAGTGTGCTAGTAGCCCAGACGGGCCACGCCACCCCACAGTGAATCCCGCCCCTAGGAGAGGGGAAGAGAAGGCACACACCAGTCTGACTGTGGCCCCAGCGGTGGGCTGGGGGCAGACATCAGGGCGGACTGCGGCACCGCCCACCAACTCCAGTTATACCACAGCACAGGGGAAGTGCCCTGCAGGTCCTCACCACTCCAGGGACTATCCAAAATGACCAAACAGAAGAATTGCCCTCAGAAGAATCTCCAGGAAATAACAACAGCTAATGAACTGATCAAAAAGGATTTAAATAACATAACAGAAAGTGAATTTAGAATAATAGTCATAAAATTAATCGCTGGGCTTGAAAACAGTATAGAGGACAGCAGAGAATCTCTTGCTACAGAGATCAAGGGACTAAGGAACAGTCACGAGGAGCTGAAAAGCGTTTTAAACGAAATGCAAAACAAAATGGAAACGACGACGGCTCGGATTGAAGAGGCAGAGGAGAGAATAGGTGAACTAGAAAATAAAGTTATGGAAAAAGAGGAAGCTGAGAGAAAGAGAGATAAAAAATCCAGGAGTATGAGGGGAAAATTAGAGAACTAAGTGATACACTAAAAAGAAATAATATACGTATAATTGGTATCCCAGACGAGGAAGAGAGAGGGAAAGGTGCTGAAGGGGTACTTGAAGAAATTATAGCTGAGAACTTCCCTGAACTGGGGAAGGAAAAAGGCATTGAAATCCAAGAGGCACAGAGAACTCCCTTCAGACGTAACTTGAATCGATCTTCTGCATGACATATCATAGTGAAACTGGCAAAATACAAGGATAAAGAGAAAATTCTGAAAGCAGCAAGGGATAAACGTGCCCTCACATATAAAGGGAGACCTATATGACTCGTGACTGATCTCTCTTTTGAAACTTGGCAGGCCAGAAAGGATTGGCACGATATCTTCAGGGTGCTAAACAGAAAAAAATATGCAGCCGAGAATCCTTTATCCAGCAAGTCTGTCATTTAGAATAGAAGGAGACATAAAGGTCTTCCCAAACAAACAAAAACTGAAGGAATTCGTCACCACTAAACCAGCCCTACAAGAGATCCTAAGGGGGATCCTGTGAGACAAAGTACCAGAGACATCACTACAAGCATAAAACATACAGACATCACGATGACTCTAAACCTGTATCTTTCTATAATAACACTGAATGTAAATGGATTAAATGGGCCAACCAAAAGACATAGGGTATCAGAATGGATAAAAAAACAAGACCCATCTATTTGCTGTCTACAAGAGACTCATTTTAGATCTGAGGACACCTTTAGATTGAGAGTGAGGGGATGGAGAACTATTTACCATGCTCCTGGAAGCCAAAAGAAAGCTGGAGTAGCCATACTCATATCAGACAAACTAGACTTTAAATTAAAGGCTGTAACAAGAGATGAAGAAGGGCATTATATAATAATTACAGGGTCTATCCATCAGGAAGAGCTAACAATTATAAATGTCTATGCGCCGAATACGGGAGGCCCCAAATATATAAAACAATTACTCATAAACATAAGCAACCTTATTGATAAGAATGTGGTAATTGCAGGGGACTTTAACACCCCACTTACACCAATGGATAGATCATCTAGACACACGGTCAATAAAGAAACAAAGGCCCTGAATGATATATTGGATCAGATGGACTTGACAGATATATTTAGAACTCTGCATCCCAAAGCGACAGAATATACTTTCTTCTCGAGTGCACACGGAACATTCTCCAAGATATATCATATACTGGGTCACAAAACAGCCCTTCATAAGTTTACAAGAATTGAAATTATACCATGCATACTTTCAGACCACAATGCTATGAAGCTTGAAATCAACCACAGGGAAAAGTCTGGAAAACCTCCAAAAGCATGGAGGTTAAAGAACACCCTACTAACGAATGAGTGGGTCAACCAGGCAATTAGAGAAGAAATTAAAAAATATATGGAAACAAACGAAAATGAAAATACAACAATCCAGACACTTTGGGATGCAGCGAAGGCAGTCCTGAGAGGAAAATACATCGCAATCCAGGCCTATCTCAAGAAACAAGAAAAATCCCAAATACAAAATCTAACAGCACACCTAAAGGAAATAGAAGCAGAACAGCAAAGGCAGCATAAGCCCAGCAGAAGAAGAGAAATAATAAAGATCAGAGCAGAAATAAACAATATAAAATCTAAAAAAACTGTAGAGCAGATCAACAAAAACAAGAGTTGGTTTTTTGAAAACATAAACAAAATTGACCAACCTCTAGCCAGGCTTCTCAAAAAGAAAAGGGAGATGACCCAAATAGATAAAATCATGAATGAAAATGGAATGATTACAACCAATCCCTCAGAGATACAAACAATTATCAGGGAATACTATGAAAAATTATATGCCAACAAATTGGACAACCTGGAAGAAATGGACAAATTCCTAAACACCCACACTCTTCCAAAACTCAATCAGGAGGAAATAGAAAGCTTGAACAGACCCATAACCAGCGAAGAAATTGAATCGGTTATCAAAAATCTCCCAACAAATAAGAGTCCAGGACCAGATGGCTTCCCAGGGGAGTTCTACCAGACGTTTAAAGCAGAGATAATACCTATCCTTCTCAAGCTATTCCAAGAAATAGAAAGGGAAGGAAAACTTCCAGACTCATTCTATGAAGCCAGTATTACTTTGATTCCTAAACCAGACAGAGACCCAGTAAAAAAAGAGAACTACAGGCCAATATCCCTGATAAACATGGGTGCAAAAATTCTCAATAAGATATTAGCAAATCGAATTCAACAGCATATAAAAAGAATTATTCACCATGATCAAGTGGGATTCATTCCTGGGATGCAGGGCTGGTTCATCATTCGCAAATCAATCAACGTGATACATCACATTAATAAAAAAAAAGAGAAGAACCATATGATCCTGTCAATCGATGCAGAAAAGGCCTTTGACAAAATCCAGCACCCTTTCTTAATAAAAACCCTGGAGAAAGTCGGGATAGAAGGAACATACTTAAAGATCATAAAAGCCATTTATGAAAAGCCCACAGCGAACATCATCCTCAATGGGGAAAAACTGAGAGCTTTTTCCCTGAGATCAGGAACACGACAGGGATGCCCACTCTCACCGCTGTTGTTTAACATAGTGCTGGAAGTTCTAGCATCAGCAATCAGACAACAAAAGGAAAGCAAAGGCATCCAAATTGGCAAAGATGAAGTCAAGCTTTCGCTTTTTGCAGATGACATGATATTATACATGGAAAATCCGATAGACTCCACCAAAACTCTGCTAGAACTGATACATGAATTCAGCAAAGTTGCAGGATACAAAATCAATGTACAGAAATCAGTTGCATTCTTATACACTAATAATGAAGCAACAGAAAGACAAATAAAGAAACTGATCCCATTCACAATTGCACCAAGAAGCATAAAATACCTAGGAATAAATCTAACCTAAGATGTAAATGATCTGTATGCTGAAAACTATAGAAAGCTTATGAAGGTAATTGAAGAAGATATAAAGAAATGGAAAGACATTCCCTGCTCATGGATTGGAAGAATAAATACTGTCAAAATGTCAATACTACCCAAAGCTATCTACACATTCAATGCAATCCCAATCAAAATTGCACCAGCATTCTTCTCGAAACTAGAACAAGCAATCCTAAAATTCATAGGAACCTCAAAAGGCCCCGAATAGCCAAAGTAATTTTGAAGAAGAAGACCAAAGCAGGAGGCATCACAATCCCACACTTTAGCCTCTACTACAAAGCTTTCATCATCAAGACAACATGGTATTGGCACAAAAACAGACACAGAGACCAATGGAATAGAATAGAAACCCCAGAACTAGACCCACAAACGTATGGCCAACTCATCTTTGACAAAGCAGGAAAGAACATCCAATGGAAAAAAGACAGTCTCTTTAACAAAGGGTGCTGGGAGAACTGGACAGCAACATGCACAAGGTTGAAACTAGACCACTTTCTCACACCATTCACAAAAATAAACTCAAATGGATAAAGGACCTGAATGTGAGACACGAAACCATCAAAACCTTAGAGGAGAAAGAAGGAAAAGACCTCTCTGACCTCAGCCGTAGCAATCTCTTACTTGACACATCCCCAAAGGCAAGGGAATTAAAAGCAAAAGTGAATTACTGGGACCTTGTGAAGATAAAAAGCTTCTGCACAGCAAAGGAAACAACCAACAAAACTAAAAGGCAACCAACGGAATGGGAAAAGATATTTGCAAATGACATATCGGACAAAGGGCTAGTATTCAAAATCTATAAAGAGCTCACCAAACTCCACACCTGGAAAACAAATAACCCAGTGAAGAAATGGGCAGAAAACATGAATAGACACTTCTCTAAAGAAGACATCCGGATGGCCAACAGGCACATGAAAGGATGCTCAACGTCGCTCCTCATCAGGGAAATACAAATCAAAACCACACTCAGATATCACCTCACGCCAGTCAGAGTGGCCAAAATGAACAAATCAGGAGACTATAGATGCTGGAGAGGATGTGGAGAAACAGGAACCCTCTTGCACTGTTGGTGGGAATGCAAATTGGTGCAGCCGCTCTGGAAAGCAGTGTGGAGGTTCCTCAGAAAATTAAAAATAGACCTACCCTATGTCCCAGCAATAGCACTGCTAGGAATTTACCCAAGGGATACAGGAGTACTGATGCATAGGGGCACTTGTACCCCAATGTTTATAGCAGCACTCTCAACAATTGCCAAATTATGGAAAGAGCCTAAATGTCTATCAACTGATGAATGGATAAAGAAATTGTGGTTTATATACACAATGGAATACTACGTGGCAATGAGAAAGAATGAAATATGGCCTTTTGTAGCAACGTGGATGGAACTGGAGAGTGTGATACTAAGTGAAATAAGCCATACAGAGAAAGACAGATACCATATGGTTTCACTCTTATGTGGATCCTGAGAAACTTAACAGAAACCCATGGGGGAGGGGAAGGAAAAAAAAAAAAAGAGGTTAGAGTGGGAGAGAGCCAAAGCATAAGAGACTGTTAAAAACTGAGAACAAACTGAGGGTTGATGGGGGGTGGGAGGGAGGGGAGGGTGGGTGATGGGTATTGAGGAGGGCACCTTTTGGGATGAGCACTGGGTGTTGTATGGAAACCAATTTGACAATAAATTTCATATGTTAAAAAAAAATCAATTGTCCTTAGATATATACACTTATTTCTGGACTTTCAATTCGATTTCTTTGTTATATAGGTCTATAACTGTGCCACTATCATGACTATTATAGGCTTGTAGTAGAATACTTTAAAATCACAAAGTAGGAATCCCTCAATATTGTTATTTTTTCTTTCAAGATTATTTTGGCTATGCAAGTCTATATGAATTTTAAGAATAAACAATTTTTAAAGTACTTTGTGTTGTATGGAAACCAATTTGATAATACATTTCCTATTAAAATAAATAAATAAATAAAGTATTTGTAAAATCTCCATGTCCTTTTCAGTATAATTTTTCATTCTCAAATTGAAACTTTCCATCAACTTAATTTTATTCTATGGTCTAAGATTCCATGAAAAATAGGGGCATTCAAAAATTATTAAGTTATAACAGGGCACCTGGGTGGCTCAGTCGGTGAAGTGTCCAACTCATGATTACAGATCAGGTCATAAGTCCAGAGTCATGAGATCAAGCCCTGTGTCAGGCTCCACACTGAGCATGGAGCATGGTTAAAATTCTCTCCCACTGCCCCTCTCCCCCACTCGTGCTCTGTAATAAATAAACAAACTAATGTCAAAACAAAACTATTTGTATTGTTATCACTCCTCTCTCTGATGTCATATCAACTTATTATGTCAGCAAGTTGTATTTAAAAATGTAAGAGAAGGTAAAGAATACAAAAGCATATACATTTGGAAGATTAACCTAATAAGAATTTTCAATTGCCTCATCAACCACACATCATACATAAATAAAATATTATCAATAAAAAACCTTAAATAGTAACAGTTTATATACAATGATTTGAAAACTATACTAGGATTTTTATTGGCTGTTCATATAAGAACTCATTAATATTGTGAAAAACGACCATTTGAGACATCTAAAATTAGCAATCTTTAGGTAGATGCTCACAATTTATTACAAAGAACTACATTACCTATAAAAAGTGCTTTCTGCAGTAATGGAGAATGAGCATTGAGTTAGAAACATGATACCCTCTGAAGACAGATATGTAGCTCAGTGGTATCAGTAAACACATTCTCAAAAAACTACTTCTATCAATAAATGTCCTACATACAAATATAATTGAGTAACTTTCTAAATAAGGTAGTGTAAAATAACAGACATAAGATTTATTTCTTCTGTTTGACATTATTCTATGTTATAACCAAAAGATTTATTAAATTCTATGGTAATTAGCCCAACTTATAGTTCTGTGTAAATGCTTAGACCTATGCTTAGCAAACACAGATATCTGAAATTTTACATCATTACAAACAATCTAGTCTGATATTCTAAGAAACAAAAATCTAAATGCCCTACAAATCACTAGAAGAAAGTCACTTAGGGTAATCACATATGTGAGCTACATCAGATTTTTATTTAGATTAGCATTTTAGATTACTATAGAGAATTCAGTAAGAAAGTAAACCATTCAGTGTATAAATGCCAAATCCTGCCTGCAAAATAACACTTTAAAAGACTTAAAACTAGGTGGATGCCTTACGTTTTACGCGTGAAGAAACACAAATGAACAGAAAAGGCCAACAAATTTTTCAGCAGCTGGAAATGTTAAATTTAATTACTGAAAAGAAATCATGCAGAGAAGCTGGCTGACAAACAAGATTTACAGTGAATGCAGGAAGTCATGTCAAAGTATCGAGATCATTTTCAGTAGCCACTGATAAACAGAAACCCAGGTTCAAGGAATGTATGGATAATATAGATTATCCCAAAAACTGAAATTTTGAACAGCATGAAAACAGAGCATGCTGTTAGCCCAACAACAAGAAAGTATGTTTTTTTTTAAAAAAAACATTTAAACAGAAGATTTGTTATTACTCTGATAAAAGTTTAGTTTATATAGAATATGAACAACAAAATAAGCAATGCCATTTTTCAGTAATTAGAAAAAACAATTAAAGCACTATTGAGAGTAAATGAATATGCTGTGAATAATTCCTGTTAAAAAAAATAATGATCGGAGAATTTTATTTGGCTCTGTATAACAGATCTCTGACACAAAAATTTTATTTATTCTACAACTTGGAATTTCAGTGCTTAAAAGAGATAAATATAGATACATACATAAATATATAGATACATTAACACAGATACACATATGGATAAATAATACTGCATTGTATTGATATACCACATTTTCTTTATCCATTCATCAGTTAATGAACATTTGGGTTAATTCCACTTTTGGTAATTATGAATAATGCAGCTATGAACATTCCTGTTCAAGGTTTTGTGTGGACATGTTTTCAATACCCTTGGATATATACCTACGAGTAGAATCACTGGATCATAGAGTAACTCTCTTTTTAAACATCTGAGGAACTGCCAAACCATATTCCAAAGTGGCTATACCATTTAATATTCACACCATTAGCATATGAGGGTTCTAATTTCATTACATCTTCACCAACTTATGTTATTAGCTGGCTTTTTTATTATAACCTTCCTGGTGCTTTGAAGTAGTATCTCATTGTGGTTTCAGTTCTCATTTCCTTAATAACTAAAGAAGTTGAGCATCTTTTCATGTGCTTAATATTGGCCATTTGTCTATTACCCTTGGAGAAATACCTATTCAAATCCTCTACCTATTTTTAAATTGTGTTATTATGTCTTCTGATCTATCTACCTACCTACCTACCTACCTATGTTATAAGTATTTGAAAATCAGAAGTCAGTTCCTATTCACACTGTCTATAGATTTTTGAAACTGATGACAGGTACACAGGTAACCAATTTATACAGCTTACTTGGGGCTTCTTCACCTACTTTATATCTTCTACATAATAGCACACAAATAAGCATGAGACATCCCTTATTCCATTAACCTTGACTCTTTCGTTGAACCTGGTGTCAATGCACACATTGGAAGTTGCTATCTCCTTATGGTAACTTTATCGGTATCTTTGAGTGCCCAAGGGACATGCTTCTTGAAGTCCACTCTATGGATTTGCTTATGAATACTGATTTGTGTATTCCCTGTTCACTACCCTACTGATGGCAGAACAGTCCTTCTCTCCACCCTTCTTTGCAAAAGCCATTCTACTGAACTCAGGTTGGCAAGGAAGAGCATGAGGTATACTAAGAGAAGAAAAGAAGCAAGGTGAATAAAATTTCCATGTTGCCTGGAGGCAGAACAAGAGAAGTCCCTCTTAATTGCTGAACTCTAAAAGTTATTTCTATATTTCAGATACCAAACCCTTACTACATATAAGATTTGCAAATATGTTCTTTCTTTCTAAAGGTTAACTTTTCTTTCTTCCCAGTATATTTTAAATCCCAAACACTGTTAATTTTTATTAAAGTCCAATTTATCTATTTTTTCATTGGTTGTGATTATTAGTTTTAAAATCTAGAAGACAGGAAGAATTACTATGACTATGACAAAAAGGAACATAAGCAGGGGCAGGCAATATGTAATTCAGGTTGGAACACATAAATTATTATTTTTTATCTTTCTGAATGAACTGTAGTATGCAATCTATGACTTTTTCACCCAAAATTGTAGTTATCATTTAAAAAAAAGTTTTATTTAAAAATATAAACCGTTACTTCCCCAGTGACATTCTAAACTTTGACAATATTCATGCATTAATTATAACCACAAAGCAATTTTGAAACGTATTTTTTTTAAGTTTATTTATTTTGACAGTGGGATTAAGGGGCAGCGAGAGAAAGGGAAAGAGAGAATCCCAAGCAGGCTCGCACTTTCAGCACAGAGAGCAACGTGGAGCTCAATCCCACAAACCATGAGAATCATGACCTGAGCCAAAATCAAGAGTCAGATGTTTAACTGACTGAGCCACCCAAGTCCCATAGAATCTTTTATTTTAAAAATTAGACTAAGGGGCGCCTGGGTGGCTCAGTTGGTTAAGCTCCCAACTGCGGCTCAGGTCATGATCTCTTGATTCCTGGGTTCGAGCCCCACATCTGGCTCTGTGCCACAGCTCAGAGCCTGGAGCCCACTTCAGATTCTGTGTCTCTGTCTCTCTGCCTCTCCCCCTCTCTGTGCTCTGTCTCTCCCTCTCTCTCTCAAAAATAAACAAACGTTAAAAATGTTTAAATTTAATTAATTAAAGTTAAAATTAACAGCATAGGTATATTAATGATTTCTCAATGCTCCATAAAGTGGATCTGCCACTATTTACTGAATTGTCCATTAATTTTTGGACATTATGACATTTACCAATATTTTTCTGTTATATTTATTATGGTGACATTTTCAAGGATGTAAATGTTTTGTGCTAAATTATTTACATAAAAAATTCAAAATAAAAGTTAAGTCAAAGATAGGCCTCCTTTTAAAGATCTTTCCAAAACAACTGTACTCATGGCTCCTGCATGGCTCATATAAGCATCTGACTCTTGATTCAGCTCAAGTCATGATCTCGAGGTCATGAGATCAAGCCCTTTGCCAAACCTGGAGATTCCTTGGGATTCTCTCATTCCCTCTCTTTCTGTCCCTACCCCACTCACACTCTCTCTCTCAAATTAAAAACCACACAAAACAAAAAAAAATAACTGTACTCAAGTAATGTTACAAGTAACATGTCCATTCAATTTTCCAAACAGCTTACTAGCATCCAGGTATAAAAAGAATAGTTGTCACCTTATTTTGCATTTTCCATAACTGACAAGCCATACTTTGTTTCCAATCTCCATCTTCCCCTCACTTATTTCTATTTTTATATATTTAAGTATTATTACATCATATCTCATTCAAATGGTTTCCTAAATTTATTTTCAGTTTTCGTGTTTGTTATTTTGGTCACACAAGTGTCTACAATGATGAATTAATAAATCTATTCTTCTTAGATTGTCTGGTATTTTGGAACTCTGGAACACTACTTGTTGAAAACAACCTGTTGCTGTTATGTGTCAGATACCTAATACAATTTCCACATTTAATTTTCATAAAGCTAATCATGCATTACTGAACATCTTGAAGAACAACCTAGTATAGTTATCATTTCAAATTGGACAGATATCATTTCTCTCAGTCCTTTAGAACTCCCCAGTGGAAATTTTACCATGATTATACATCAGGGTAATGTGGTTTAATTAATTTATTAATTTTAAAAAAGCTTTAAATAAAAACACAAAATGAATGTAAAAGGAGAGAAAAACATAGCTATCCAAAGACGTTACTGAATTAGAAAACAATTAAGTCAAACATTCAAAAAATAAGTCCAACAAAAACCTCCATCTGGTAAGATTTACCCATGTAATATAAGCGAATCTAAAAAAAATTAGTAATATAGAGCATTATTATAGATTACCATAATTAAAATTTTGTAATCCTAATAAAGTAAAATAGAAAATTCAGTAGACACCTACAGACATACATATCAACAAAATGCACACTAAAAAATTATAACTGTAGCATTTTTCATAATACCAGGAGAAAAGGAAAAACATAAATGTTTAAGTATGGAATCTAGCATTATAATAAATATACCAAGAGTATAGTACACAAAAATACAATTACTGTGTAAAGTAAGAAAAATAAGGAATCTCAGTAAAAGCTGATAATGCTAAGATACAGTTTTAAGTTAAAAACAGCTGGTGCAAAAAAAAGTATGTACACTATGCATTCATCTGTGTAAAAAGACATGGCGTATTTGTATTCCCTATATTGAATATCTCTGGGAAAATAGCCAAAGAACTGATAATACAGATTCCCAAGGGAAAAGGCTGCAATGAAGTTTTTCCTATAACCACTTTTGTGTAGTTAGAAATATGAATATATTAGCAATATTTTAAAAGCTAATAAAAAACTCACAGGGATGTTGGCATCTTAATAGAATACACAAAACTTGAGAATCTATTGCTCCACTCCTAACAATGACAAAATACAAATAAATAAAAAAGAACCAAACTCCAGAAAGTAACTATCCTTTTGTAGAAGAGAACAGACCCTCAGCTATTTTTATCTCCAGAAGAGCTACAACTTGAATGACTTGAAAACATTATGCTAATAAAAGAAATCATCATAAAACACCACATATTATATGATACCGTGATTCCAATTACATGAAATGGTGAGAAAGGCCAAATCTGTAGAGACAGAAATTAGATAAATAATTGTCTAAATTTGTAAATATTGGTGGCTGGTAATAGGTAGAGGATTTCTTTTAGGATAATAAAAATTGTGATGATGGTCTGACTCTGAATGTACTAAAAGCCAAGGAATTGCACATTAAGATGGGTTAACTATATGGTCTGTGAATTGTAGCTCATTAGTTTTTACATCATGCAGTATGGAACGTTTAACTTTTCTTTAAGTTTTGGTTGATACAACTTAAAAAAAAATTAAGACACTAAATGACTAATTTATTATAATGTACAGTCCCTGAATGGATCATTTTCAGGACAAGTAGCTGTTAATGACATTTTTACATAAAAAGGCAAATTGGAATGTAGGCTAGATATCAGAGATAGTAGTAAATTATAACTTTTTATAAATAGTAATGATGTAATCATATAGAGAAATATCCTCAGGTTTGAGAAATTCATACTGAGGTATTAAGTGGTCATTAGTCACATGGTCTATAATTTACTTTAAAACACTTCAGTAAAAAAACAAGGCATACATGGCAAAATGTTACAACTGTTAAGTCTAACTGAGGAGTCTTCATTATATTTCTACTTTTATATATTTATTTAAACTTAATACTGAAAAGTTTTTACTTTTCACACAACTTAAAAAAAATGTTGCATTAGCTTAATGACTGTGATGAGAAAAAGGAAAAATGTATGGAACACAAGAGAATCATTTGAAAGAAGCCTTAACAGGCAAGACTAATATCATAAAAAGAAAGCCTCATTTAACAACAACAACAATAAAATGATATTGGAAAAGCTGGCTAAAGTATTTGATAATATCAAAATAGAGACTTTTACAATGCAAAGAAAAATATCTGAGATATTTTAAAAACTAAAACTGAGGTTTATATCCATAGCAAATGTTGAAGAATATTTAAATGATCTTGAAATGAGAAAAAACCTTAGCCTAGAAATAATGAAAACAATGATAAAGGAAATCCTTTGAATTATATTATATTAAATTTTAAATGACTATAAATGTATAATAAACATGACAGTAAATAAATTATGGGGAAACATACTATAACAAATAAAGGTTAATACCTATAAAATATAAAGCCACTGTATAGAAAGAAAATAATCATTAAGAAAATAACAAACATTCATTTTCTTTGCATAAGCAATGGAAATAATAGATATTTAAAAGAATAAAACTCATAATGAAGCACTGTTGAAGCTCATTAGTAATAAAAATCATGTGGACTATAAAACAAGAGTTCATAAGCTTTTACTTATCAAACTTAAAACTATTCAATTATGGGAGTAGTGCAGTGAAATGGAAAAAGTGTATGAGATGAAAAGTTTTCAAAAGAAATTTCTCAGTATGAATTAACATACTCACAAGAACTCAAACTCTGATACCAGATTTTCACTTAAATGAACTCAGCCTACTTAAAAAATGAGAAATGCAAATAAAAATTTATTAACATTGATATTCTTCAAAATTTTGTTTATAATAGAAGAAATATAGAATTTAAGTATCTATGAATAAAAACTATTAAAATTACTTATTACACGTTTGTATCAGGAAACATCACACAGTTATTACAAATCATGTTTTCAAAAAATATCTCATAATGGCAAACCGCACATAAATTATTTTCATATCAGATTTTACATATATATTGTAAATATTTATTTTTGAGACAGAAAGAGAGCACAAGCAGGGGAGAGACAGAGAGAAAAGGGAGAGAGAATTTCTAGCAGGCTCTGAGCTGTCAGCACAAAGCCCGACACAGGGCTCAAACTCACAAACTTTGAGATCATGACCTGAGCTGATAACAAGAGTAGGATGTTTAACCAACTGAGTCACCCAGGCACCCAAGATTTTTAATATTTTTAAATATTGAAGTATAACTAACAATGTTATATTATTTTCAGGTGTACTACACATTGGCTTAACAATTCTATACACTGCGCCAAGCTCACCATGATAAGTGCACTCACCATCTGTCACCATATAGTCAATAAAATGTTAATGACTATATTTTCTATGCTATACTTTACATCTCTGTGACTTATTTATTTCATAAATGAAAATTTACTCCTCTTGATCCCCTTCATCTGTTTCACTGATCCCCAACCATCTACTCCCTGACAACCACTACTTTGTTCTCTGTGTTTAAGAGCCTGTTTCCTGGTTTGCTTTTTCATTTGTTTCTTAGATTCTGCAAAAAAGAGACATCACATGGTAATTTTCTTTCTCTGACTTATTTCACATTGAATAATCCCCTCTTTGTTGCAAATAGCAAAATTTCACTCCTAAATATATACCTGGGGCACCTGGTTGGCTCATTCAGTTAAAGCATCTGACTCTGGATTTCAGCTCAGATCGTGATTTTCACGGTTCATGGGTTTGAGCCCACGAACTCCACGCTGACAGCACAGAGCCTACTTGGGATTCTCTCTCTCCCTCTCTCTCTACCCCTCTCCCACCCACTCCCTCTGTCTCAAAATAAGTAAATAAATATTCATGTGTATACACATACACACACATATGTGTGTGTGCACGTGCACACACAAACACACGCACACACACACGCACACACACACACACCTTTGTCCATATATGAAAAATCTACAGTTGACATAATACTCAGTGGTAAAAAAACTGACAGCCTTTCCTCCTAAGATCAGGAACAAGAAAAAGATATTCACTCTCACCATTTTAATTTAACACAATACTGGAAGTCTTACCCACGGCAATCACACAACAAGAATAAAGAAGAGTCATCCACACTGGTAAGGAAGAAGTTAAACTGTCACTCTTTGCAGATGGCATGATACCATATATACAAAACCTAAAGAATCCTCCAAAAACTACTAGAACTATTCAATAAAAGAACTGAGTAAAGTTGCAGCATAAAAAATTAATACCCAGGAATTGGTAATGTCTCTATACACTAATAACGAGGTAGCAGGAGAGAAATTAAGAAAACAATCCCATTTACAATTGAATAAAAAGAATAAAACTCCTAGGAATAAAACTAACCAAGAAGGTGAAAGACCTGTACTCTGAAAACTGTAAACACTATTGAAAGAAATTCAAGGTGACATACACAAATGGAAAGATACTTCACAACCATGGATTAGAAGAATTAATATGGTTAAAATGTCCATAATACCCAACACAATCTATGGATTCAGTGCAATCCTTATCAAAATACTAATAAGCATTTTTCATAGAAACAGAACAAATAATACTAAAATTTGTATAGAACCACAAAAGACCCCAAAAAGCCAAAGCAATCTTGAGAAAGAACAACAAAGCTGAAGGCATCACAATCCCAGATTTCAAAATATGCTACAAAGCTGTAGTAATCAAAACAGTATGGTACTGGCACAAACAGACATACAGATCTGTGAAGCAGAAGAGAGCCCAGAAATAAACCCATGCTTATATGGTCAATTAATCTATGACAAAGGAAGCAAGAATATATACAACAAAGCAAAGACATTCTCTTCAACAAATGGTGTTGGGAAAACTGGCAATTATATGCAAAAGAATGACTACACTATTATCTTACACCATACACAAAAATAAACCTAAGATGGATTAAAGACCTGCATGTAAACCTAAAACTCCTGGAAAAGAACATAAGTGGTAATTTCTTTCAAATGGTCTTAGCAACATTTTTCTAGATATGTCTCCTAAGGCAAGGGAAACAAAAGCAACAATAAACTACTGGGACTACACCAAAATAAGGAGCTTTCACACAGCTAAGGAAATCATTAATGCAATCTACTGAATGGGAGAAGATATCTGCAAATGCTATGCCCAATAAGGGGTTAATATCCAAAATATATAAAGAACATATACAACTCTATACCAAACAAACAAACAAAAACAGACTAAAAAATGGGCAGAGGACCTGAACAGACAGACATTTTTCCAAAGAAGACATACATGTTGGCTTTCCAAAGAAGCCAACAGACATATGAAAAAATGCTGGACATCACTATTCATCAGGGATATGCAAATCAAATCAGAATGAGATATCACCTTATAGTATCAGAATAGCTAAAATGATAAAGACAAGAAAAAACAAGTGTTGACAATAACATGAAGAAAAAGGAACCCTCAGGCTTGGAGAAAACTGCGTTGTTGGTGAAAATGCAAATCGGTACAACTACTATGGAAAACAGTATGGAGGTTCCACAAAAAATTAAGAATAGAAATATCATATGATCCAGTAATTCCACTATTGAGTATTTACTCAAAAAAAAAAAAGCTAATATGAAAAGTTATGTGCACCCCTATGTTTACCACAGCATTATTTACATTAGCGAATATATGGAAGCAACCAAAGTGTCCATAAATAGGTAATGTTAAATTTTTTGAAAGTATCCTTAGGAGTCTAATTTGGTCAGTGGCAACATTCAGTAAATGAGTAGATTAGTATATGGGTATTTTAAAAAGACAACAGGATACACACAGGACTGTTAAATACTTTTGCAACCTCTGTTAAGACTAAAATTTTTTAAGTTACAATTTAAAAAGAAAACAAATGTAGATAAACAGATTAAAGCAAGACAATAAATATTCCTTTAAATTTTTCATTATTTTCTAAGGTTTCTATAAAAAACACATATCACTTTTATAATTAGAAACATAAACATTTATTTTAAATAAAATAAATGACATTAATCCCAAAAATTCAAATACTGAAAAGGTAAGTAGGATAATTCATGAAAATCAACCTTAAAACCGGTAGTTTAAGTCTCTATTATTACATTTTAATTATGTTTCCTATACTTTCAGAACTGCCAAGTATATGTTAAATAATGTATTATTTTAACAGCAAAAACTTCATGATGCCATAAGGATATGAAGACACAGGTTACCCTGTTATGACACCTGGGTTCTGGTTCAAAACCATCAGTTTCCTAGCTATGTGACCAACACCAAATCCCATTCGCTCAATCCGTCCTACATAGTTAACAGATCTGTTGTGGTGCCAAAATGAGAAAATGTATGTTAAATCACCTAATAGATGGTGTTAGGCCACAAAACAACACAGTCATAACTTTCTTTTAGATTACATGAATTCAAATCCTAGCTTTACCACTTACTAGCTGTATGACCTAGAACAAATCACCTTACCTGTCTGCGCTTCAGGTTTCCTTATCTGTATAAAGTACCTCAAAAGATTACTATAAAAATCTACTTTATTCTTGGTATAGACTTAGATAAATATATGGTACTATATAAGGGTTTCTCAATTTTTAAACATTTTAAAGTACTGGATGGCTCAGTCAGTTGAGTGCCCGACAGCACAGGTCATGATCTCACAGTTTTGTGACTTTGAGCCCCAAATCAGTCTCTCTGCTGTAAGCACAGAGCCTGCTTTGGATCCTCTGCCTCCCTCTCTCTCTGCCCCTATCATGCTCGTGCTTTCTCTCCCTCTGTCAAAAGTAGATATACATGAAATCCTCAAAAGACATTAGCCAACCGGATCCAACAATACATTAAAAAAATTATTCACCACGACCAAATGGGATTTATATCTGGGATGAAGGGCTGGTTCAATATTCACAAAACAATCAATGTGATTCATCACATCAATAAAAGAAAGGACAAGAACCACATGATCCTCTCAATAGATGCAGAAAAAGCATTTGACAAAACATAGCATCTTTTCTTGATAAAAACCCTCAAGAAAGTAGGGATAGAAGGATCATACCTCGAGATCATAAAAGACATATATGAACAACCCAACGCCAATTATCATCCTCAAGGGAGAAAAACTGAGAGCTTTCCCCCTAGGTCAGGAACAAGACAGGGATGTCCACTCTTACCACTGTTATTCAACATAGAATTGAAGTCTTTGCCTCAGCAATCAGACAACACAAAGGAATAAAAGGCATCCAAATTGGCCAGGAGGAGGTCAAACTTTCACTCTCCGCAGATGACATAATACTTTATACAGAAAACCCAAAAGATTCCACCAAAAAACTGCTACCACTGATCTATGAATTCAGCAAAGTTGCAGGATATAAAATCAATGCACAGAAATCGATTGCATTCGTATACACCAACAATGAAGCAACAGAAAGTGAAATCAAGGAATCGATCCCATTTACAACTGCACCAAAAACTATAAAATACCTAGGAATAAATCTAACCAAAGAGGTGAAAAATCTATCCAAACTATAGAGAAAGCTTATGAAAGAAACTGAAGAAGACACAAAAAACATGGAAAAATATTCCATACTCCTGGATAGGAAGAACAAATATTGTTAAAATGTCAATACTACCCAAAGCAATCTACATATTCAGTGCAATACCTATCAAATTAACACTATCTTTCTTCACAGAGCTAGAACAAACAATCCTAAAATTTGTTTGGAACCAGAAAAGACCCCAATAGCCAAAGCAATCATGAAAGAGAAACTGAAGCTGGAGGCATCAGAATCCCAGACTTCAAGCTGTATTACAAAGTTGTAATCATTAAGGCAGTATGGTACTGGCCCAAAAACAGACACTCAGATCAATGGAACGGAATAGAGAACTCAGAAGTGGACCCACAAACATACGGCCAACTAGTCTTTGGCAAAGCAGGAAAGAACATCCAATGGAATAAAGATAGTCTCTTCAGCAAGTGATGCTGGGAACACTGGACAGCGAAATGCGAGAAGAATGAACCTGAACCACTTTCTTACACCATACACAAAAATAAACTCAAAATCATGAAAGACCTCAATGTAAGACAGGAAGCCATCAAAATCCTTGAGAGGAAAGCAGGCAAAAACCTCTCTGACCTTGGCTGCAGCAACTTCTTACTCAACACATCTCTGGAGGCCAGGGAAACCAAAGCAAAAATAAACTACTGGGACCTCATCAAAATAAAAGGCTTCTGCACAGCAAAGGAAACAATCAGCAAAACTAAAAGGCAACCGACAGGATGGGAGAAGATATTTGCAAATGACATATCAGATAAAGGGTTAGTATCCAAAATCTATAAAGAACTTATCAAACTCAACACCCAAAAAACAAAGAATCCAGTGAAGAAAAGAGCAAAAGACATGAATAGACACTTCACCAAAGAAGACATCCAGATGGCCAACTGACACATGAAAACATGCTCAACATCACTCATCATCAGGGAAATACAAATCAAAACCACAATGAGAATACCACCTCACACCTGTCAGAATGGCTAACATTAACAACTCAGGCAACAACAGATGTTGGCGAGGATGCGGAGAAAGAGGATCTCTATTGCATTGGTGGTAGGAATGCAAGATGGTGCAGCCACTCTGGAAAACAGTATGGAGGTTCCTCAAAAAACTAAAAATAGAACTACCCTACAACCCAACAATTGCACTACTAGGCATTTATCCAAGGGATACAGGTGTGCTGTTTCGAAGGGGTACATGCACCCTCATGTTTATAGCAGCACTATCAACAATAGCCAAAGTATTAAAGAGCCCACATGTCCATCGATGGATGAATGGATGAAAAAGAGGTGGTATATCTATACAATGGAATATTTCTTGGCATCAAATAGAATGAAATCTTGCCATTTGCAACTATGTGGATGGAACTAGAGGGTATTATGCTAAGTGAAATTAGAGGAAGACAAAAATCATATGACTTCACTCATATGAGGACTTTAAGAGACAAAACAGATGAACATAAGGGAAGAGAAGCAAAAATAATATAAAAAAAGGGAAGGGGACAAAACATACATGGAGAACAAATAGAGGGTTACTGGAGGGATGGTGGGAGGGGAGATGGGCTAAATGGGTGAGGGACATTAGGAATAAACTCCTGAAATCATCACTGCACTATATGCTAACTTGGATGTAAATTTTTAAAAATTAAAGAAAAAAAAGTAAATATACATGAATTTTTTTTTAATTTAAAATGTTGAACTGGCAAAAAAAGTTCTCTTTTTATTAAAAAATTTTTTGCTAATGTGAAAATATATTTAAATCCTTCATCTAAAAGAAAAATATACAGATCTCTATATAAAGAATTAATCAAGCCTTATCATGAGATATTTTTCATAATAACATTTGTTTTTAACACTTCAAATTAGCTTATTGGCCACTAGTTTGCAGTTTCACTGAAGCTAATAAGAAGTGAGTTCTGTACAGTAGATGAAACTCAAAGCAACATCAGTCAAAAGGACATTAAGAAATTCTTACTTGAAGTGGATTTTAACTTACAAAGAGTCCTAAAAATTAAATTGTTATATAACAATCTTGATCAAGTTTTCCAGATATGTTATGAATTTGAATAAACTAAACTTTGAAAGATAATTTTTTTAATAAAAATGGTGCAAACTGTACACCTAATACATATACCAATCATATTTACAAAACAGGGTCTAATGTTTTGCACAAAATGATTTTTTTTAACTTTTTTTTTTTTTTTTTTTGAGACAGAGAGAGACAGAGCATGAACGGGGGAGGGGCAGAGAGAGAGGGAGACACAGAATCAGAAGCAGGCTCCGAGCCATCAGCCCAGAGCCCGACGCGGGGCTCGAACCCACGGACCGCGAGATCGTGACCTGAGCCGAAGTCGGACGCCCAACCGACTGAGCCACCCAGGCGCCCCTGCACAAAATGATTTTTAATAAACATTCCTCCACAACTATAAAATTAAAAAATAAAGCTAAGATGTACCCCTAATCAATGATGTCATGACACTCAAGGAACATCTACCTAAATCAAAATCAGATGTCAAGGATATCCCACTCAAATGATAATCACACAATGAACTAAAGAGGTATATTTCAGATCTACACTGTCACCAATACCCTGATAATAAATGAAACAAGTCAGCTGTTTTACAATCATAAATGGTATATAAAAACATGACAACATCTCTTTGTTGCATGAGAAAGTAACTAGCAATAGATAAAGTTCAGCCATTAGAATATAAGTGGTCTAGGACAAAATATGCATCTTGTAGAGCATTATTTAAGAGTTAAGATCAATACAGTTAGAAATATATCAAACATGAGTATGTCTCAATTAATCAGGGTTTTTATGGTATAAAAAATGGGAATTATTTTTCTATTGAAGTAAAGGCTAGTATGTAAAAAATACATCTTTGGTCTCTTAAAACTCACATAGAACAGGTGAACAAATATATACATATTCTCTATTAAAGTTTAAGTAATGATAAAATTTGTTAAGAAATACTTGTTTTTATTTAGGTATTTTATTGTCATGCTTTAAAATATTACCATATAATACAGCAAATTTCAGAGCAAGATGATAAAGATTAAAATAAAAAACTACTAGAGAAAACATAAAACTAAATAGCTCAGAATAAAGCTGCTGTGTTTGCCAAAGATTAAATTCTATTTACACATTCTATAATGTGAACCAAATACATAGATTTCAGATTAAGAGATAAATTACCTATATCTGGATTCTACTTTTAACTCTGGGTTATCTTCTTTTATGCTGTTTCCTCATTCATAAAGTGAGATATCATAGTTCTACCTCAGGGCTTTACTGTAAGGATTAAATTAGTTAAAACTTACAAAGCACCCATAAGAGTTCCTCACACAACTTAAGGACTCAGGCAGTATTAGCTACTGTTGTCACCATTATCCTTCATCTGAACTGTGGGCATACACACAAGCATGGACACACACACTGCATCAAATCAGTTTAATCTTTTGCAAAGCACAATGTTTTATAAGTATTTTTACTCTTTTCAATTCCGTATGTTTTCTCCTTCCTCATTCTCTCTCATTCATGCACATAAGAACACATATAACACCACCACCATCATCAAGAATTCAAACAACAACAACAACAACAACAACAAAGAATTAAAAGAATGAACTACAAGCTCAACCCAGAGTTACAAAGTAACTTCTCCATAAGCAATTAGAAAGGACATTAAGAGATAAGTTCCAGGTTAGGATGGTAGGTTGAATAGGCAATTAAATTTTTTTTTCTTTTCAATTCTTAATTGAAAAGAATTGAAAAAAATTTCAATTCTTAAAATACTAGCAAACAAAGAAAATTTTTTGAACAAAAAAAATTAATTAAAATAACTAAACAACAAAAGAAACGTAACGTAAAGCACCAAACATTAAATAATTGGTTGCCATGAACATAATAAACATACTGGAACTAGAACTAAGGGTGCAGCAAAGTTTAGTTCTTAACCATGTCTCATGTGCTGAAAGCAATAATGTTAAGTTGACAAAATTCCAAGAATTTTTTTTAGTGTCTTCATATATGGAGACAAAGAAACTGAGCAGGTATCATCATTCTCTGCATCTTCTAATTGAAGATGCTGGAGAAACCTACATGGCAAAAATAGGTGAAGCAAGGAAGCAAAAAGTAGCGCTAATTTCCCAGGACAGAAGGAGACTCAAGATTACTCTCTGAAATGATGGATAATGATTCAAAACCTAAACACATTTTTCCCTGATGAGATTTTTCCATAGCTTCTAATAAGCTGGAACAAACTTGGCAAAAGATACGTAAAATCTTACAAAAGAAAGCAAAACTTGGGTGTGCTAAAAAAGCCTCCTCAGGACACCTGGGTGGCTTAGTCAGTTAAGTGTCCATCTCTTGATTTTGGCTCAGGTCATGATCTCATGGTTCATGGGATTGAGCCCCATGTAGGACTCTGCATTAAGGGCACAAAGACTGCTTGGGATTCTTTCTCTGCCCTTCCCCACCCTGTCTCCCAAAATAAATAAACTTAAAAAAAAAAAAGCCTCCTAATCTATTTCAAAGAGCTCCCTCCATATCTTTATGGTAAGTGATACAATACTGGGCAAATATCACATTGCAAAAATCAAACTGTAGCTCAGAGAGGGGAAAAATTAGCATTACATACAGTGGACAGAAGGGAAGAAGTCATTATGACATTCTGTTGGTTTAGACCTGTCTAAATATCTGTCTGGGCAAGACATTCTAAGCATGAACAAGATGAAAACTAAAAGCATTGCAGTGATGCAGACATATATCACCAATCAATGAATAAAAACACAAGCTAAATAATAAAATATTTACATAAAACTGGAAGATTCTATACAAATAACAATGAATCCTAAGAGAATATAACAAAAAGGAAAAGGAAATACTCCATGATTATTTTCTTCTAATGAACAACGTAACAAAAATATAACTGAAACACACACAAGGTTAAAATAAGTGAATAAGATAAAGAGAAAAGCTGAAGACCAAAATAAAACAAAGAATAAAACATTATCATTACAGACAAATAAACTACAAATATCAAGGACAATATGTAACACTAAAAATTTAATTACTGATGGCAAAAGATCAAAGAAAGTAAAAGAACAAGGAACTGACATGAAACACAAAAAGAAATATCTAACATAAATCTCGTTGCTAAAGAAAAAAATAAAATAGAAAACATTTAATTTGAAAAACTGAAGGAAAAATATAAATTTGCAAATAATAACAAAAGACCATATTCTAGGAAGACAGGATGAATAGGTATTCAATATTGAGCCACGCTGCTGTTAAGGAAAGGAATTTCATGGGCAAATAAAGAAATCTCAGACAGAAGAGAAGGAAATAATTGATACGGATAATATCAGACTGGCCTCAAACTTCTCTGAAAGAACATTTAAAGCTAGAAGACAAAGAAGGAATGTCTACAAAGTTCTAAAGAAACGCAAGGGTTAACCAAGAATATAAAACTCATCAAGAAGTCATTCAAATATAAAGACACCTGGGAGGCTCAGTTGGTTGAGCACGTGACTCTTGATCTTAGCTCAGGTCATGATCTCACAGTGTGTGGGTTCTAGACCCACATTAGGCTCTCATAGCATGGAGACTGCTTGGGATTCTGTCTCTCCCTCTCTCTCTCAAAATAAATAAATAAACTTAAAAAATAAAATAAAAAGACAGCAAGCAAATGTTCTTAAACATGAAAAAGTTTTCAGTTTACAGAGAAAGTGAATCCTTGTGGGGAAAAAAAGTGATGAAAACTAGCCAATTAAGAAATGAGTCTGAAGAAAGAGCCTGTAATTAAGAAATTGTGACTAATAAAGGGGAGTATTGAAATCACTTAAATATTTTCAATCACTTAAGTAATATTAGAATTGTGATTAGAAAACATGAATGTTATATATTTGGACAATATGAAAATTAAAGTAGAACTTTAAAAATTGGGAGGTAAAGACAAAAACAATGGAAAAAATATAAGAGGACGAATGCCCTCAGCTTTCATAACAGGTTGTGAATTGAAATGCAATTTAAAAAACAATGACATGAATAAAGCTCATTTTTAAAAAATGAGCCATCAACCATTTAATCTTTTCATAATTTATTGACCTGTTCTTTAAGAAAGTACTGTGGCTTTTTTGTTGTTGTTATGGAAACATTTCTTTCCCTTTTTCCTCAGTTTTAACTTTGTTAAAGTTTACATGCAATGCTGCAATAAACAGCCTAGTATGTATATCCTTATATACTAGTACTTTTATTTCCAAAAGATATATTGACCCAATAGGATTACTGGGTAAATGAGTATTTGTGTGTGTGTGTAATTATCAAAATACATATGACCATACTATACTGTCTTATAATAACACTTAAAATGTGCATTTCCACTAAAAATATACACAAATACTACTGCCCATCTCCCCTATCTCCTTCAGCAGTACATCACTCTATTTACTTATCACTTTTTACTAAGTGTAGAGAAATGAAAAATCATGATTTCTGTAATTTATATTTCCTTAGAAGTTTTTTTAATTAATATTTTATATGTTAATTGGTTATAAGTAACCAATATGTTACTGGTTACTTACATTCTTCAGTGCAATTCCTATTCAAATCCTCTGAGTATATGTCTCTGGGTTACTTTTCTTTCATCATTTCATAAAAATTATTAATAGAGTAAACATATCATTCTTCCCATGTTCCATGATGTATTCACATGCTGCTGGCATCTTTCCTCAGTTTAATATAATGTGTAGTAATAGATGTGCACTTTTATACTTTCCTTTTTTTTTTTTTATTTTTTTAAATTTATTTTTGGGAGAGAGAGAGAGAGAGACAGAGCATGGGTGGGGGAGGGCAGAGAGAAAGGGAGACACAGAATCCAAAGCAGACTCCAGGCTCTCTAAGCTATCAGCACAGAGACCAACGCAGGGCTCGAACTCACAGTGAGATCATGACCTGAGCTGAAGTCAGATGCTTAACCAAGTGAGCAACCCAAGTGCCCCTTACTTTTATACTTTCTAAGTGACAGTCTTAATTAGAAAATTCTCTCATATGCCTTAGATCCACTTTTCCAGTTTTCCAAATATTTTCCTAAAATATATACTATGTCATCTTTCATCCTTTTTTTCATTATTCCATAGAGGAGATTTTTTTGTATATGCTATCTTTTATAGTATCAATAAGTACTGTTTATCTCAAAAGGCAAGTTCAAAACTCTTTTTTCGTAATTCTTACAGATATGTTAAACCATTTATTTTCCCATATGAATTGGATATTTGGATATTTTTAAAGGGATATTTAAGTTCCAAATTACTCCGCTGTTTTCCTGATGAATGGTATGCTAATGCATATTGTATTGAATTTACATATTTGAGAAAAACTGACATTTTTGTGTCACTAAAATTTTCTACTTTTGACTATAAAGGACATTATGGAGACAACTGAGAAGACATGAGTAAGGTCTGTAGATTAGTGTTATAACGAATGTTACGTTTCTGATTTGATATCTATGTAGAATGTACAGAACTATATGAATTAAACCAGAGAATGGACGTAGGAAATTCTCACTGAAGGAATTAGAAACAGAAGATTACTACAAATTCAACCTGCTCTCAAATTCATAAAAACAAAGAAAAAGTGGGAGAAATGCAAATATAACACAATTTTAAGCATCACAGAATCCAGGAGAATGGTAAACAGGAATTTTTGTATTACTCTTACAATTTTTCTATTAGTATCAATTTATTTCAAAATAAAAGAATGATTCTCTAGCTCTGTCTCTCACACATAAACACACACAGAGCAACATGTACAACCCAGCATAGAATGACTTTCCAGTAGTTTACATTTTGTTTACTATTAAGCTTTTATATTTGTTTCAAATAGTTATATGTGCATTCTTATAGAAACTGACCCAAAACATTATTTTTATCTTAAAATTTTTTTATGTTTATTTATATTTTTGAGGGAGAGAGAGAGACAGAGCATGAGTGGGAGAGGGGCAGAAAAAGAGGGAAACACAGAATCAAAGCAGGCTCCAGGCTCCAAGCTGTCAGCACAGAGCATGACATGGGGCTCAAACTCATGAACCTCGAGATCATGACCTGAGCCAAAGTTGGATGCTCAATCAACTGAGCCACCCAGGCACCCCAACATTATTTTTATCTTAACTATAAACAGATCATACTACTGATTTCCATTCTTAGTGACTACTGCTTACTAGTCATCAAAGAAATGATACTAATTTTTTTACATATTTATCATATCCAATAATTTTACCAAAGTCCCTGTTGATTCTGATAAAAAAGTGTTCAAGAATCTCTTAGTTTTTCCTGGATCATAGCATTAGCACCAAAACATCAAAAAATGGTAAATAATGATGATAGTAGCTATCACACTTTTTTTCCTGATTTTAATAAAAATGATTTCACCATTTAAAATGATGTTCAGTAAAGTCTTTATCATATTCAGACTTTTACCAAATATATTTTTTTCTCAGAGTTTTCTTAGGGTTGGCTGCTAAAATTTATCATATACTTATTTCTACATTTATTGATACCTTCATATGATTTTTCTATAATTTATTGATATAATTTATTTCATAGGTAAGTATCTTAATATTAAACACTCTTTGGATTGCGCAAGTAAATTCTAACTGGTCACAGTACATGATTTTTTCATTATGTTGTTAAATTGTTGGTTCAAGTTTTAGTTAAAACTTTGTACTCATATTCTTAAATGAAATTGGTCTCCTAGAATTTATTTTTCCAGTATCTCCTTCATGTTGTGACAGTTGTGTAACATGTCGTGGGAGTGCATTGTTTTTAATGCATCAGAAGAATATAAGCAACATTTGAATTACCTGCTCTTAACACTTTCCAAAACACCCAGATGGTGCTTTTTAAACTTTTTTCTAACTCTTAGCAAATGTTCTTGCCAAATCTTCTACTTCACCTTAGGTGTACATTTTGGTAATTTATATACCACAACACCATTAATTTCCTCTATGAATTCACATTTGTTACATGTGTTCAGAAGCAACTGCCAAGAAAAGCAGCAGTCTCACGATGAGTCTGTCACTTGTTCCCCCCGTGAAGACTCACAAAGAAAGCTGTATGTTCATTTCCTCATTTACAAAGAGCAGCATGGTCAAAAACCTCCAGGGTAAAAGAAACTTCATGCCTCTGCATTTCAGCTTCTCCCTAGAACCTGGAAGATCTTATCTCCACCATAGCAGTTTTTATTTCTGCTTGGTTGTCATTTCTGGTTAACTAGCTCTGCCTTGCCCAGAGAGGGCAAAAGTCCTTCCCTAACTCACTTTATTGGAAAACTACCAGAGCCAAAACCTGCTCACATGGTTAAGATGAGGTCAACCAAACACAGAAGCTGCCGTGAGCAACTTGTGGGAAAAAAAGGAGTTGAGACCAGAGGGCTATGGAGACTTGTAGTATCTTCCCAGAATCCCCCAAGACTCTCGAAAATTAATTTTTAATTTTTTGATGATATATGTTTGCTTAGACCATCTTACCGATGCAGTTTCCCATGATTACCATTAGAAATGGCAATTTGCTCACACCAACCACATGTTTAACCTACCTCAAATTCTGCATGTCTGTGAATATCCTCTGCTCGTTGCCTGCTCAGGATAAATTCAGCTTCATTTGCTACTCTTACTAGATGATCCTTCATTGTTTGACTAAGCAACCTATAAAGAGATTAATATTGTCAAATAAGTAAATGTGTACATACTTAAGACATATGATGGTTCACTGCTCAAAGTTGATGTATCTTGCTATGTGGAGAAGAATGTTTATACTCCTCTTCTGTCATCATACCCAATGAAGTACCATTACTTCACACTAAATAATTAAAGGATATAGCAACAAAAGTTACCCTTCTGGCAAAACCAGAATAGCTTTTATCCAACTAGCTATCCAAGAAAAACAACTAAAAATACCGTATCAAATTTGTGTTTTAATCTTTTTAAAGGTATTGGAGAATTTACAAGGCAGCCACAAAGTAAGGAGCCAAGATCCTAGAGAAGAAAGCACACAGAAGACATTCAGCATGATTTTTTTCACTGAACCATTTACTTTCCACAGGTGGAACTAGAGAAGCTAAACAGATTTATCAGTCTTACAGAGCTACAGAGACAAAAATTAAATGTTATGACCTGTCAAGGCAGAAGGATCCTAGTAGATTATCCAGGCTTACAGAAGGAACATAAGTATACCATAGGAAACAGAAAATAGACCAGTCTTTAAAAACACTAAAACAGACTCTCAAACAACACTATACTGATTTATACATAAGTGGGAGCCAAAACGCTAAACAAAAATTTCAGAATCTCATAAGGTGAGGAGAAAAAGAAATAGAAATACCAATGCATGAGAACTAAATTCCAGGCAAACTGGAAATAGGGCAAACTCTCACAAAGATTGAAAAACTCCAGCCTTGGGGCACCTGGGTAGCTCAGGTGGTTGAGGGCCTGACTTGACCGAGGGCATGATCTCATGGTTTGTGAATTCAAGCCTCATATCAGGCTCACTGCTGTCAGCCTGTCAGCCTAGAGCCCACTTCAGATCCTCTATCCCCCTCCCCCACCCCCTCCCCAGGTGTGCTCTCCCAAAAAACAAACAAACAAAAAACCCAAAAAACTCCATCTTGAATCAGGTCAGTCTTAAATTAACATAATCAGTACCTAATTTAACTGCTAATCAGAAATCAAAAGGAAATCTCTAGAGAAAGATATCATCACTTAGAGACTTATATTTACCCCTGCCATTTTAAATATAATTTCCAACAATCACCAAGTAACCAACAATAAATGAAGGAAAAACAAATAGAAGTCAACTCAGAAAATCAAGATACTAAAATTTCATATCTAAACACTGAAATAGGGGCACCTGGGTGGCTCAGTCAGCTAAGCGTCCGACTTCAGCTCAGGTAATGATTTCAGTTTGTGGGTTCGAGCCCCGCATTGGGCTCTGTGCTGTCAGCTCAGACTCTGGAGCCTGCTACAGATTCTGTGTCTCCCTCTCTCTCTCTGCCCCTCCCTGGCCTGTGCTCATGCTTGCTCACTCTCTCTCTAAAAAGTAAATTAAAAAAAAACTGTAAAAACATTAAACACCAAAATAAACGTAGTTATGGTTCAGGACAACAGATTCTAAGAAAAAGAACTCCAGTAGAGACTAGAAACTTAAACCACTGAACAAAACAAACATGAAATTAAGAACAGATTTACCAATTTACTAAACTCAAAGAAGTACTTAACCAAAGAATAGGCCAATGACAACTAAACAGAAGCATGGTAAGAAAAATAATGAAAACTTGACAAAATAAATAACAGACATACAGACCAAGGCAAAAAGGTCTAACATAAGTGTATCTGGAGTAAAGAAAGAAGTCAAATAGTGCAAAACGAGCAATATTTGAAGAGATACTAGGCAACATTTTTTGAAAACTAGGGAAGGGGCACATGGGTGGCTTAGTCAGTCAGGCATCCGACTCTTGGTTTCATCTCAGGTTATGATCTCACAGTTTTGTGGGTTAGAGCCCCACATCAGACTCTGTGCTGAGAGTACAGAGCCTGCTTGGAATTCTCTCTCTCCCTCTCTCTCTGCCCCTCCTCCACTTATGCTGTCTCTGTCTCTTTCAAAATAAATAAATAGCTTAACAAAAAAAAAGAAAGAAAGAAAAAGAAAACTGGGGAAAGAACTATTAAGCCATACACTGAAGTGCTACAACCTCCAAACAGGATCAAAGAGTACTACATCTATTCGTATCATAATAAAATTGTCAAAGGAAAAAAATCTTTTTTTTTTTTAAATTTTTTTTTCAACGTTTTTTTTTATTTATTTTTGGGACAGAGAGAGACAGAGCATGAACGGGGGAGGGGCAGAGAGAGAGGGAGACACAGAATCGGAAACAGGCTCCAGGCTCCGAGCCATCAGCCCAGAGCCTGACGCGGGGCTCGAACTCACGGACCGCGAGATCGTGACCTGGCTGAAGTCGGACGCTTAACCGACTGCGCCACCCAGGCGCCCCAGGAAAAAAATCTTAATAGCAGACAGAGGGAGAGAAAAAGCAGAACAGGTAAGGACACCTACTTGGTTTCAAAAGAGCATGAAGACTGATGGAAGACAAATAAGAATGCAATGACCTCTTTCAGATGCCAAATCAAAATGGCAGCTAAGAATTCCATATCCAGAAACCATCTTTTAATAATAAAAGTGAAAGTACCTAGAATATACCACGTGAAGAGTCTATTTTCTGAACTCCCCTTACCTGCCTAGAAGCACAGACTACCAAAAGAATTCAACTGTCACAAATCCTTCCAATGAAGACTGAAGTTGTGCAACCAGGGAAGAATGACTCTTATTATCTAGAAACTTAAAAAGTCAGCACGTGGATAGGGAATTGCCTAAAAGGACATTGTCACAAAACTATCCTATCTCCTAAGGGTCCATTTATCTTTCCTAAAAGTTATTTGTTTTTCCCTAAGTGCCCTTCTTCCTAAAACCTCAAAATATAATATAACCTCTTTCTTGAGTCACATTTTTCTATGAATTCTCTCCAACATACATGAATTTAAAAAACTCATCTTTTCTCTTATCAATTTGTCTTTTGTCAGTTTGATTCACAGGCCCTCAACGAAAGAACCTAAGAGGATAGGGGAAAAAATGTTTCCTCTTATGCAAAAGCAAAATAAGCATATTTAATGGCAAAACAGACAGAAATTGTCACTAGACAAATGGGTCACTCCCACATTAAACGTTGTTTTTCAGACAGAAGGTAAATAATATCAGATGGATGTAACACAAGGCAGTAAAAAACAAAACAGGGGCACTTGGGTGGCTTAGTTGGTTAAATGTCCAACTTCCACTCAGATCATGATCTCACAGTTACTTTAGAGCCTGGAGCATGCTTCAGAATCTGTGTCTCCTAGTATCTCTCTGCCCCTTCCCCACTAATGCTCTTGTGTGCGTGCTCCCTCCCTCTCTCTCTCTCTCTCTCTCTCTCTCTCTAAAAAATACATAAAAACATTTTTAAAATTTTTAAAAAAGAAAAAAGAAAAACTCAACATGGGTTAATCTAAAAAGAATACTGAATGTTTACACCAATCAGAATAACTTCTAAAATTCAAAAATACCATTATGTTAAAATATTTAATAGCACTCAAAACAAGACAAATTAAAAGGAATTAGTGTTGTAATGTTCTTTAATTATCCATGAATTGGTGAAAGAACCAATTTATTTAAGATGTTAACAACTCTAATAACCATGTTTCAATCTGGGTAACCACTAAAGATATCTAAAATAATTAACAACCAATATGCTAATAGGAAAAAAACAAATTGAAAAAACAAATTTAGCTCAAAAGAAAGGAAAAAAAGAAAAAAGGAACATGCAAAACATACAGCAAATAAAAGGACAGACAATAAGAGGATAAGCTTTAACCTAAATACATCAGGAATATATAGAAAGCAGATTTAATGATACAATTACTGTCAAGTAGATTTTAAGTATGTCATATCATTAAACTGTAACACAATTTCACTAAAAGGTTGCACAAATGTTGAAAGTCATTTTTTCAGAAAAGATAAATAATAAAAAAAAGTGTGGAAGAAGATTATATATCTTTATTAATATAAGAAAAAGATAGGGGTGCCTGGGTAGTTAATCACTTGAGTGTCCGACCTCAGCTCAGATAACAACCTTACAATTCTTGAATATGAGCCACACATAGGGCTTTCTGCTGTCAATGCAGAGCCAGCTTCAGATCCTATGTCCTCCTCTCTCTTAGCCTCTCCCCACCCCCCTCAAAAATAAACATTTAAAAAATATACATAAAAAAAAGATTGCTTTAAGAAATTTTATTTGAGATAAATAGATACTTCAAATGATAAGATGAATGATCTAGACAGAAAATCATAACTTTGAGATTCTAAATTTGTATGTTCCCAAGAATATGATATACTACTAGCTATAAAAGATATAAAGCCACACCATATTTTAACAATGTTATTACAAACCCTGATGAAACGGACAGATTTTTCACATACATCCACTAAATGAAGAATGAATATTCTTATCATTTAAATATGGATCATATACACAAACAGACAAAATGTGGGGTGACAAAGAAATCTATAATGAATTTCAAAGGAAGAAATCATACAGAGTATGTTCTCTGACACAATAGAACCAATCTAGAAAAAATAAAATAGAACATTCTGTGCAAAAACTCTAGGATGGCCTCCAACTTTCCCAGCTTTCTGATATCTTCAGCCTTATGTAATCCTCTCAATTAGATTTTGTAAAGGAGCTATGGCATGCCTCAAAGCAGTAAAACATGGAAACACTGAAGACATATCATTTCCATTATTATATTAAGTATGATTCAAATTTTCATCTTACTAGCAGACTCTTCTTACTGACTCCTCATCCTGATGGCATAGCTCATGAATTCTGCCATGTTACAGCTACTCTATGAAGTAGCTCATGTAGCAAGAAACTCAGTGCAGCCCTCAGACAACCATCAGCAAGGAACTGGAAATCAGTCGCAGCAACTCACAAAGAACTCAATCCTGCCAACAACCAGATAAACTTAGAAGAAAACACTTCCCCAGTCAAATATCAAATGAGACTGCAGCCCAAAAATACCTTAACCTTTTAAGAGAATCTGAAGCAGAGGGGCCAGACAAGCCATGCCCAGAGTCCTAACCAACACAGACTATGAGATAATAAATGTTTGTTGCTTTAAGGCCAAATTCTGCTAATACTGTTGACACAGCAATACATGATAACATTTCTTCCCATCAATATTTGAAAAACAAAGGAATACACTGCTAAATAACCCATGCACCAAAGAAAACATGACAATGGAAATTAGAAAATACTTTGAAATAAAAGATAATGAAAACAACAAATTAAAACATGTGGGATTAAGAACAAATATTGTTAAAATGTCGATACCATCCAAAGCAATCTACATATTCCATGCAATACCTATCAAAATAACACCAGCATTCATTCTTCAAAGATCTAGAACAATCCTAAAACTTATATGGAACCAGAAAAGACCCCAAACAGCCAAAGCAATCTTGAAAAAAACAAAACAAAACAAAGCAGGAGGCATCACAATCCCAGACTTCAAGCTATACTACAAAGCTGTAATCATCAAGACAGTATGGTACTGGCACAATAACAGACACTCAGATCAATGGAACAGAATAGAGAACCCAGAAATGGACCCACAAACGTATGACCAACTAATCTTTGACAAAGCAGGAAAGAATATCCAATGGAATAAAGACAGTCTCTTCAGCAAGTGGTGCTGGGAAAACTGGACATGCAGAACATTGAACCTGGACCACTTTCTTACACCATACACAAAAATAAACTCAAAATGGATGAAAGACCTCAATGTAAGACAGGAAGCCATCAAAATCTTTGAGAGGAAAGCAGGCAAAAACCTCTTTGATCTTGGCCGCAGCAACTTCTTACTCAACATGTCTCCAGAGGCAAGGGAAACAAAAGCAAAAATGAACTATGGGGACATCATCAAAATAAAAGGCTTCTGCACAGCAAAGGAAACAATCAGCAAAACTAAAAGGCAACCAACAGGATGGGAGAAGATATTTGCAAATGACATATCAGATAAAGGGTTAGTATCCAAAATCTATAAAGAACTTATCAAACTCAACACCCAAAAAACAAAGAATCCAGTGAAGAAAAGAGCAAAAGACATGAGTAGACACTTCTCCAAAGAAGACATCCAGATGGCCAACTGACACATGAAAACATGCTCAACATCACTCATCATCAGGGAAATACAAATCAAAACCACAATGAGAATACCACCTCACACCTGTCAGAATGGCTAACATTAACAACTCAGGCAACAACAGATGTTGGCGAAAATGCGGAGAAAGAGGATCTCTATTGCATTGGTGGTGGCAATGCAAGCTGGTGCAGCCACTCTGGAAAACAATATGGAGGTTCCTCAAAAAACTAAAAATAGAACTACCCTATGACCCAGCAATTGAACTACTAGGCATTTATCCACAGGATACAGGTGTGCTGTTTCGAAGGGACACATGCACCCCCCATGTTTATAGCAGCACTATCAACAATAGCCAAAGTATTAAAGAGCCCACATGTCCATCGATGGATGAATGGGTAAAGAAGATGTGGTATATATATATATATATATACAAAGGAGTATTACTCGGCAATCAAAAAGAATGAAATCTTGCCATTTGCAACTACTTGGATGGAACTGGAGGGTATTATGCTAAGTGAAATTAGTCAGAGAAAGACAAAAATCATATGACTTCACTCATATGAGGACTTTAAGAGACAAAACAGATGAACATAAGGGAAGGGAAACAAAAACAATATAAAAACAGGGAGGGGGACGAAACAGAAGAGACTCATAAATATGGAGAACAAACAGAGGGTTACTAGAGGGGTTGTGGGAGGGGGGATGGTCTAAATGGGTAAGGGGCACTAAGAATCTACTACTGAAATCATTACTGCACTATATGCTAACTAATTTGAATGTAAATTTAAATAAACAAACAAACAAACAAACAACATGTGGGATTTTGCTAAATCAATGCTTGGAGAGAAATGTATACACTAAATAAATTTATACACTAGATTGATACACTAAATAAATTCAAAACACGGAAGAAACTCTGAAAATAAATTACCTAAGTACAAAACTGAAAAAATGAGAAACACATCACAGAAAATTCAATATATTGAAAATAAAATAACAAAGAAGAGAAATTAAAAATATATCAAATAAAAATGCACTTTAGAAAATCAACAAATTAAAAAGTTGGTTCTTTCAAAAACTCCAAAATATCAACAATTAAAATTAATAACTGAGGTCAGAAAGATTACTAGATTGAAGTGATCTAGATCACTACAAGTGATATACAAAATATACAAAAATAAACTATACTCTATTTAATAGTTACCCAAAAGTCAAAGTAATTTTTAAATACTATTTTGAAAAGCATTAAAAATCATCAAAAGATGTAAGAACTAACCAAATGTGATATAATTGTGTATACAAACAAAAAGAATGCTAAGAGACGTTAAAGAACGCTTAAAGAAATTAAAGGACTATGCAATGTTCATGAAAGTTAAAGGCTCAATACTGTAAAGATATGAATTCTACACAAAGTCATATATAGTTGTATAGTTGTATAGCTACACAAATCCCAGTCAAAATTCTAGCAGGTCTTCTGCAGAATCTGACAAGTTCATTCTAACAGTTACACAAAAATGTAAAGAACAAAGAATAGCTGAGACATTCTTGAAGAGGAGGAGGAAAGAGGAGGGAAAATAATCATAATCATAACAGAAGACTAATACCACCAAATATTAGGACCTATTATATTGATGTATGAAGACAGTGTAGTAGTGGGGCAAACACAGATGAACAGACCAATGAATCAGAAGAGAATATCCAGAAACAGACCCAGATTTAAGACAGAGTTACTTTTGTAATAAGGAGGAAGAAGATGGAATTTTTCAATAATTAGGTCTGAATCAATCAATCACATAAAACTAACCATGACTTCTATCTCAGATCATAACAAACAAATGAATTCCAAAAGGGTCATAGACAAATCCTAAACACTTCTAGAAGCTTTCATAAGATCACATAAAATAGTATCTTCATTACTTAAAGATTTCTTGAAAAACCATAAAATACAACATGAAGAAAAATACTGAAAAACTGGACTTCTTTAAAATTAAAGATCTGTGCTTATGAAGGCCACTATTAAGAAAATTAAAAGGCAAACTTTAGAAAAGGAGAATACATTTGTAATACTTACAGTCCACAAGGAACTTATATTCTTAAATATACAAAAATACTTACAAATAAGGAAAAGGCAATAATCATAATTTTTAAAAATGAGCAAAGTACACGAATAAGCTCTTCACAAAAGATTTCCAAAAGGCAAGTAAATTCATGAAAAGGTGTTCAAGATTACCAGTCATCAGGGAAATACAAATAAAACTATAAGCTATACTACATCCCACCAGAATCACTATATTTTTTAAAAAATGGTATTTTCAAATGTTGGCAAGGAAATTAAGTAACAGGGATTCTCATCATCATAAAACATATAAAAAAACGTTTATAGCAACTTTATTTATAATAGCCAACAATAGCAACTACTGAGAATGCCAGTAAGAGTAAAATTTTTTTAAATAAAATATTCATATAATAAAATACAGATCAGTATCAGAAAGAACCAACTAATTTTATACATAACAAAATAAATTTCACTAACAATGTCGGGCAAAAGTACAAAAGAATATTATATGAAAAAGTACTCAAGTATACTATATGAATCATCTTGGGTAAGAAAAGTTTTTAAAACTCATCTATGTTATGAGGGGCACCTGGGTGGCTCAGTTGGTTAAGCATCTGACTTTTGATTTAGGTTCAGGTCATTATCTCACAGTTCAGGAGTTTGAGCCCAAGTCAGGCTCCACACTGACACCGGGGTGCCTGTTTAGGATTCTCCCTCTCTCCTTTCATTGCCCCTCCCCTGCTCATGTTTTCTCTCTCCCTCTCAGAGTAAATAAATAAAACTCAAAAAAACAAAACAAACAAAGAAAAAAAAACACCTCATCTATGCTATTAGAAAGCAAGAGTTTAAGAGATGGTTAACTTCGGTGCTACTTAAGACCTCTACATGTAATGACTCATATGGAACTTTAGTAATGATAACACAGTTCTAAACCTCCCAGCAAAATACTTTGGATATATAAACAACTGACCCATTCTGATGAATGCTACCACAAGACCACTTTACCTACCATGAATGCTAACAGAATGATTCATCTCATATATAAGTGAGATGATTCTGGGAACATGTTTGTTATGTATACGTCTTCTAAACTTCTTTCTTTAAAAGGAACTGGAGGGGCACCTGGGTGGCTCAGTTAAGCGTCTAACTCTTGATTTCAGTTCAGGTCATGGTCTCAAGGGTCTCAAGCCCTGCGTGAGGCTCTGTGCTGCTAACTTGAGATTCTCTCTCTCCTCCCACTCTCTCTCTCTGCCCTTCCCCCACTCTCACCCACACATGCCCTCTCTTTCTCTCTGTCAAATTAAATAAACTTTTTTTAAAAAGGAACTGGAAAGAAAGGTTGGGTAGGTAGCTAGGATTACTTTTTCAGTATAATAGCAGACGTGAATAAACTGCACCTAGACAATACCTGTCTACAAAAGTTAGACCCAACAATAGTCATCAACGATGGCATATCTATAAGCAGGTACCAGGGTACATGTCTTTATAGCAATATTTTAGTCAAAATGTCAATAAAATATGCATAGACTTTGATACAAAGCAGTGATTACACTCCTAGTAAACTGCCATATCAACATTTTCCCACAAGTGTAGAAAAACTTGTATGTAAAAGGAATTTCACTAAAAAATTGCTTACAAAAGTGAAAACCTAAAAGAACCAAAATATGCAAACCTATAAGAATAGATTCTTCTGAATTGACAACAAAATGTTTCCCATAACATATTGTTAAGTGAGAAAATAAAATTAAAATATTATGTACAATGTGAGTTTGGGGAAAATACGAAGGAAAATACACCAAACTGCCATTTATCTAGAATGAAGTCATCAAAACAGGGCCACGAACTAAATCTGCCTGCCAACAGTTTTTGTTAATAAAGTTTTATTGGAACAAAGCCATGCCCACTTATTAACTATAGCTGTTCTCACATCATAACTCTACAGTAAGTTGAGTAGTAGTGGCAGACCATATGCTCTGCAATGCCTAGAATATTTACTATATGGCCCTTTAAAAAAGTATGCCACCCCATGCTTTAGAAAGGAGAATGTATGTTTTCCCCCTTGTATTTCTCTGTTCTTTGAAGTTTTACAATAAGGAGTAATTAAAAGAAAGAAAAACAGATCCTTAAAGAAAACAGAAAGCTTTCTGCTCTTCTACCACTTTTCACATTCTCTCTTAAGTTCATACACACTATTTACAATTTGATTCCAAATCTGTCACACCCTCTCCATTACCTCCAAACTGTAGATGTTAATGCAATTTTTATGATTTTTGAGTGAGATTATTAGGGTATTTTTCAAATACTATTAAACAGTACACATTCAGGCATTACCGATAAAAACAATCCCTAGTGCAAGTTTAAAATCTGCTAATGAATAACTTGCTTTGACTCTGCAGATAGAGAAAGCAAGGGCTTTCACGAGTATAAACGTGAAATACTGGTTTGTGCTTCTTAGTTTCTCTTTAGAGACCAAAAACCACATTGTGAATTAACATCAGTATATTGCCTCATAGCACTCAAACACTAATTGATTAGTCAAAGGTACATCAACCTCCTAGTCCCCAACCAAGCAACCTCAAAGTTATTCTCATCTCCTCCTTCTTCCCTATCACCTTCGCCCCTAATCCATCAGCAAATACTGTCAGTATTTCCTATGTAATATTTCCAGTTTTAAATAATGTATTTCCTATGTAATACTTCCAGGTTTAATTAATGTATTTCACTACATAATATTTCCAGGTTTAATTATTTCACAGCCAATGTCCTAAAAATCAAGCTTTAATCATTTCACATCTAGACTATAACAGAATATGAATTTGGAGTACTTGTTCTGATCTTTTAACACGTTTGTATATAATCCCCCTCTGTCCTTTGAATCACTGTCAAATATCTACGCAACATCTACTGTATGATAAAGGCGAGGCTAAACACTGGAGACAAGCTTTTCCTATATTTTAGATGGGGAGAAAGACAATACCCTGTGCTACTATGTGATCTTGTGAATGTTTTCACAGACAAGCTGGCACCCAGTCATTGCTCAAGACCCTCTCCCAGAGAATCAGCGCAGGTCCAATATATGAGGAACTCTGAAGTTTGGGGTTTTGAAACACAGCCCCATCTGAGATAAAACTCTGGAGGAAGGAGCCACCTGGTAAGCAGACACCTTGGACACAGACCGGGTAAAGGCAGGAAGCAGACAGAAGCCTGAGACAGAGGAGAGGTGTTTGATCACATGTCTGTGAGGGCACGAAATTCATGCGCCAAAGACTACAGAGCTAGTTGAAGCCATTTCACCTTTACAAACGCGCACATGCACACACAGGAATCGACCCCAGTGAGCTAATAAGCAGGGCTACCAAGCAGAGAATAGAGCTGTTAAACCAAACCCTGCCCACCTGCACCGTTTAGGCACAGCCCTCAAAGACCAGCACAAATCCTTTCCATCTGCTTAGTGTACAGACTACAGTGTGTTACAAAGTTTGCTCTATGGTAAACTGGATGAAACTTCATTTGGATCTCATTCCGTTTGCTTGTTCATTTGTTCATTTTCTTTGTCTCTGTTTTTACTTATATTATCTTTTTCTTTTCCTTTTCTTAGGTACAGGAAGAGCTAATTTCTTTTATATTATTTTATACTATTTTATTTTATTTTATTTTATTTTATTTTATTTTATTTTATTTTATTTTATTTCATTTCATTATTTAAAAAATTTTGGGGGGAGCTCCTGGGTGGCTGAGTTTGTTATATGTCCAACTTCAGCTCAGGTCATGATCTCGCTGTTCATGAGTTTGAGCCCCGCATTGAGAATGCTGCTCTCAGCATGGAGCCCACATCAAATCTCCTGTCCCCCTCTCTGTCCCTCCCCTGCTCATGCTCTCTTTCTCAAAAATAAATTTAAAAAAATTTTTTAATTAAAAATTTTTAAACTTGTTTTTTCCCCTTTCTCTTTTTTCTCTTTTCTGTGAAGCTTCTCTCAACAAGCAGCCTGAAACACACCTAGGATCTAGCTTCCTTTATTTGATTTGGTTTTGTTTTTAATTTAAAAAATTTTTATTTTATTAATTTTTTTCTTCCTACAAAATGACAGGACAGAGTAATTCACCCAAAAAGAAAGAACAGGAAGAAATAATGGCATGGATTTAATCAACACAGATATAATTAAGATGTCTGAATTAAAATTCAAACCCACAATTATAAAAATACTAGCTAGGGTTGAAAAAACCATGGAAGATAGCAGAGGATCCCTTTCTGCAGAGATAAAAGAAATAAAATCTAGTCAGGCCAAAATTAAAAATGCTATACTGAGATGCAATCTTGAATGGGTGCCATGACAGCAAGGATGGACAAAGGAGAGCAGTGAATCAGTGAGCTAGAAGACAAAATTATGGAAAATAATGAAGCAGGAAAAAAAAAGATGAAAACAAAGGCAAAAGATCACAATACAAGACTTAGAGAACTCAGTGACTTATTAAAGAGAAATAACATTTGTATCACAGAAGTCCCAGAAGATGAAGAATGAGAAAAAAGGGCCTAAGATTAATGTGAGCAAATTATAGCTAAAAACTTTTCTAATCTGGGGAAGGACACAGACATCAAATTCCAAGAAGAACACAGAATTCCCATTAGATTCAACAAAAACCAACCATCACCAAGACATACCATAGTCAAATCACACAATACACACACAAGGAAAAAATTGTGAAAGCACCAAGCATACAAGGAAAGACAGATTTCCTTTCCTTTCCTTTAGCATATAAGGAAAGACAGATTAGGTATGCAGCAGATCTTTCCACAGAAACTTGGCAGGCCAGAAAGGAGTGGTAGGATATATTCAACATGCTGAATTGCAAAACCATGCACAGCCAAAAATTCTTTATCCAGCAAGGCTGTCATTCAAAATAGAAGGAGAGATAAAGAGTGTCCCAGACTAGCAAAAACCAAAGGAGTTTGTGACCACTAACCTAGCTTTACGAGAAACTTTAAGGGGGACTCTTTGAATGGAGAAAACATAAACAAAACAAAATAGACCAAAAGCGACAAAGACTAGAGAGGACCAGAGAACATCACCAGAAACACCAAATCTGCAGGCTACACAATGACACTAAATTTGTATCTTTCAGTAGTCACTCAAATTTGTAAATGGACTAAAGGTTCCAATAAAAAGACATAAGGGTATCAGAATGGATTAAAAAAAACCCATCTATATCCTGTCTACAAGAGACTCATTTTAGACCTAAAGACACCTGCAGATTCAAAGCAGGGGATGGAGAACTATCTACAATGCTAATGAACGTCAAAAGAAAGCCAGAGTAGCTATACTTACATCAGACAAACTAGATTTTAAAACAAAGACTGTAACAAAAGATGAAGAAGGGCATTATACCATTATTAAGGGGTCTATCCACCAAGAAGACCTAACCATTTTAAATATTTATACCTCCAATTTTGAAGTACCTGAATATACAAATCAGTTAATCACAAACATAGAGGAACTCAAAGATAATAATACAATAATTATAGGAGACCTTAACACCCCACATACAACCATGGACAGATCATCTAAGCAGAAAATCAATAAGGAAACAATGGCTTTGAATGACACACTAGACTGCATGGACTTAACAGATATATTCAGAAAATTTCATCCTAAAGCAGCAGAACACACATTCTTCTAAGTGCACATGGAATATTCTCCAGAATGCATCACATACTGGGTCAAAAAATCAGCCCTAAACAAGTACAAAAAGATTGGGACTATATACCATGCATATTTTCAGAACACAACACTATGGAACTTGAAATCAACCATAAGAAACAATTTGAAACACCACAAATACTTAGAGATTAAAGAACATCCTACTAAAGAATGAATTCGTTAACCAAGAAATTAAGACATAAAAAAGGACATGGAAGCCAATGAAAATGAAGACATAACAGTTTAAAACATCTGGAATGCAGCAAGGGCAGTCATAAGAGGGAAGTATATAGCAATCCAGGCTTTCCTAAAGAAGGAAGAAATGTTTCAAATAAACAACCTAACCCAATACCTAAAAAAAACTGGAAAAAAAAAGAGCTAATAAAGCCCAAAACCAGCAGAAAAGAAAAAATAGCAGAAATCAATGATACTGAAATTAAAAAAAAAAAAAAATGTGAGTCAGTTAAATGTCTGACTTCAGCTCAGGTCATGATCTCACGGATCATGGGTTCGAGCCCCAGGTCAGGCTGTGGGCTAACAGCTCAGAGCCTGGAGCCTGCTTCGGATTTTGTGTCTCCCTCTCTGTCTGCCCATCCCCCACTTGCATTCTGTCTCAGTCTCAGTCTCTTTCTCTCTGTCTCTCTGTCTCTCTCTCTCTCTCCCTCAAAAATAAACAAATATTAAAAAAAGTAAAAAACAAAAACCAGATCAATGAAACTAGGAACTGGTTCTTTGAAACAAATAACAAAAGTGACAAATCCTTAGCCAGAATAATCAAAAAGAAAAAGGAAAGGACCCAAATAAATAAAATCATGAATGAAGGAGGAAAGATCACAACCAATACCACAGAAATACAAACAATAATAAGAGAACACTGGGGTGCCTGGGTGGCTCAGTTGGTTAAGTGGCCGACTTAACCAAAATAAATAACAAATAAAACATTAAAAAATTTTTAAAAAAATAAGAGAACATTATGAGTAATTATATACCAACAAATCGGGAAATATGAAAGAAATGGATAAATTCTGAGAAACATATAAACTACCAAAACTGAAATAGGAAGAAACAGAAAATTTGAACAGATGCAAAACAAGTAATCAAAAATCTCCCAACAAATAAGAATCCAGGGCCAAATGGCTTCTCAGCGGAATTCTACCAAATATCTAAAGAAGAGTTAATACTATTCTTTTGAAGCTGTTCCAAAAAAATAGAAATGGAAGGAAAACTTCCAAATTCATTCTATGAGGCCAGCATTACCTTGATTCCAAAAACAGACGAAGACCCCACTAAAAAGGAGATAGTGCACCTGGGTAGCTCAGTCAGAGAAGCATCCAACTTCACCTCAAGTCATGGTCTCACAGTTTGTGGGTTGGAGCCTCACGTCGGGCTCTGTGCTGACAGCTCAGAGCCTGGAGCCTGCTTGGATTCTGTGTCCCCCTCTTTCTCTGCCCCTCCCTGCTCAAGCTCTGTCTCTCCTTCAAAAATAAGTAAACATTAAAAAAAAATTTTAAGTATCAACTGTCTTTGTACACACAATTTTTTGCAATCACACTAAAAAAAATATTTTTAAAGGAGAATTACAGACGAATATGCCTGATGGACATGGATGCAAAACTTCTCAACAAGATACTAGCAAATCAAATCCAATACATTAAAAGAATCATTCACCACATTCAAGTGGGATTTATTCCTCGGCTGCAGATGTGGTTCAATATCTGCAAATCAATCAGCATGATACATCACACTATTAAAAGAAAGGATAAGAACCACATGATCCTCTCAATGGATGCAGAAAAAGCACTTGACAAAATACAGTACCCGTTCTTGATACAAACTCTCAAGAAAGTGAGAATAAAAACATACCTCAACATCATAAAGGCCATATATGAAAGACGCACAGCTAATATCATCCTAAATGGGGAAAAGCTTTCCCACTAAGGTCAGGAACATGACAGGAAATGTCCACTCTCAACACTGTTGTTGAAAACAGTACTGTAAGCCCTAGCCTCAGCAGTCAAACAAAAAAAAAGAAGTAAAAGTCATACAAATTGGCAAGGAAGAAGTCAAATGTTTGCTCTTCCCAGAAGACATGATACTCTCTTTGGAAAACCCAAAAGACTCTACCACAAAACTGCTAGAACTGATACATTAATTCAGCAATGATGCAGGATATAAAATGAACATACAGAAATCAGTTGCATTTCTATCCACCAATAAAGAAGGAGAAGAGAAATCAAGAATCAACCCCATTTACAGTTGTGCCAAAAGTCATAAAATAACTAAGAATAAACCTAACTAAAGAGATATAAGATCTCTACACTGAAAACTATAAAAAGCTTATGAAAGAAATTGAAGACACAAAGAAATGAAAAACATTCCACATTAACGGCCTGGAAGAACAAATATTGTTAAAATGTCTATACCACCCAAAGCAATCTACACATTCAATGCAATCCCTATCAAATTAACACCAGCATTCTTCAAAGAGTCAGGACAAACAATGCTAAAATTTGTATGGAACCAGAAAAAGACCCCAAATAGCCAACATAATGTTGGAAAAAAAAAAAATGAAAGCTGGAGGCATCACAATTCCAGACTTCAAGTTGTATTACAAAGCTGTAATCATTAAGACAGTATGGTGCTGGGGTGCCTGGGTGGCTTACTTGCTTGAGCATCTGACTCTTGATTTTTGGCTCAGGTAATGTTCTCACAGTTTGTGCCATCAAGACTCAGGTCAGGCTCTGCACTGACAGCATGGAGACTGCTTGAGAATCTCTCTCTCCCTCTTCCTCTGCCCCTCCCCTGCTGTCTCTCAAAATAAATAAATAAACTTAAAAAAAAAAAAAAACCTATGGTACTTCCACAAAAAAAGACCAGAAATGGACCCACAAATGTATGCCAACTAATCTTTGACAACACAGGAAAGAATATCCAATGGAAAAAAGACAGTCTGTTCAGCAAATGGTGTTGGGAAAAATGGAAAGTGACGTGCAAAAGAACAAACCTGGACCACTATCTTACACCATACACAAAAATAAACTGAAAATGGATGAAAAACATAAATGTGAGACAAGAAACCATCCAAATCCTAAATGAGACCAGGCAACAACCTCTTTGACCTAGGCCACAGCAACTTCTTACTACACATGTCTCTGGAGGCAAAACAAAAATGAACTATTGAGACTTCATCACTAAGTTAAAAACCTTATGCACAGTGAAGGAAACAACTAAAACTAAAACAAAACTAAAAGACAATTGACAGAATAGGAGAAGGTACTTGCAAATGACATCTGATAAACGGTTAGTATCCAAAACCTATAAAGCACTTACCAAACTCAACACCCAAAAAACAAATAATCCAGTGAAGAAATGGGCAAAAGACATGAACAGACACTTTTCCAAAGAAGACAACCAGATGGCTAACAGGCACATGAAAGAGAAAATCATAGATCATCAGGGAAACAGAAATCATAACCACCATACTACCTCACATCTATCAGAATGACTAAAATTAACAGCTCAGGAAACAACAGGTGTTGGCAAGGATGTGGAGAATGGGGACCGCTTTTGCACTGTTAGAGGAAATGCAAACTTGTGCAGTCAATCTGGAAAACAGTATGGAGGCTCCTCAAAAACGTAAAAATAGAGCTACCCTATGACCCAGAAATTGCGCTACTAGGTATTTATCCAAACGATATAAAAATGATGACTCAAAGGGGCACACCTTTAATACATCCCAATATTTACAGCAGCACTATCAACAATAGCCAAATTATGGAAAGAGCCCAAATGTCCATCAACTGATGAATGGAAAGAAGATGTGATAAATATACACAATGAAATATTACTTAGCGATCAAAAGGAAAGAAATCTTACCATCTGCCAGAATGTGGATGGAACAAGAAAGTATTATGCTAAGCAAAATAAATCATTCAGAGAAAGACAAATGCCATATGATTTCACTCATTTGTGGAATTTAAGAAATAAAACAGGTGAACATAGATGAAGGGAAGCAAAAATATGATAAAAACAGAAAGGGAGACAAACCGTAAGAGACTCTTAAATACAGAGAACAAACAGAGTTGCTGGAGGGGTGTTGGCTGGGGAGATGGGGTAAAGGGGCAATGTGTATTAAGGAGGGCACTTGTTGGGATGGGCACTGAATGTCATATGTAAGTGATCAATCACGAAATTCTACTCCTGAAACCATTATTACACTATATGTTAACTTAGATTTAAGTAAAACTTTAAAAAAATTAAAATAAACTGCAAAGTTTATAATTGTTATGCAGCAATAGATAATAAAATAATTACTGCATAAGAATGCATGTGCTATCATAGCTGAGTAGAAGCAAAGATGACTGTGACCTCTTCAAAAACAAAGACAACAACAACAACAAAAACAAAAACAAAAACAATAGAGAGCCAGAGCATAAAGATGAGCTTTAAATAAAAGGCAAAAGCAACAAAGAGAGAAAAGACATTCCAGACACCAGCATAAACCAGGTATACACCAGTATAAACAAAGTTATAGAGATTTTTAAAAATGTGTTCTATTTTGAAGAGAACCAAAACATTCTTTCATGTTTATTTTTGTGACACTTATCACAAATTATCTGCAATAATTCCAAAAGCTGTTTCTTTCTGTAACATTTTCCAGGGCCCTTCAGGCACTCAACATCATAGTTGCAATTATTATAATAGCCACCAATCAAACTTCTTTCCATTAGTCTTATTATTCTAGCCAATGCTTCATCAAAATTATTTTTCCAAAATGAAAACCTGATCATCACTGTATACTTTTTAAAGTTCAACCTACCTTGCCATGAATCAACAAAAGAGAGCTAACACCCTTGCATGGCTTAGAAACTAGGCTCATTTTTGCTATTCCTTTACACTGTAAGACTTCTTTCTCAAACATTACACACTGTATTTTACACCTCTTTGCATCTGTTCCTAGTATTCTCTCAGCCAGGAATGACCTCATTTTTTATTCCATCTTGCCTATCTTACTAATCCTTCAAAGCAAAACTCAAAAGTCAACTACATAAAACCTTTCCTGATCCTACATCTGTTTTCCCTCCACAGAACTAATCCTCTACCAAGGTGTGTATGCCTTTTTTGTGGTACTTATTCCATCATATCATTCTGTATGAAACCACCTCAATTATTTTCCATTCCATATTGCACCAACCCTGTATAATTTATTCTTATATTCCTAGAGCACAGACAGTGTCCAATAGTGCTTGTATGGAAAAAAACTCTGAATACTCATGCCAGGCAATTCTAGGCTATTAAATGTGAGGAATACAAAGATGCATAAAACTGTCCATGGGGAGTTTACCATCTAACATAGGAAACAGGACTACATGCAAATAGTAAAAAGTAAATGTGATAAGTGCCTTCAGGTTCTTAAAACCCTACTCTCGGTTCCCTGTATTTTCAACTCATATAACCATATATAACTGCCCAACGAAAATCTTCATGTGAATGCCCACTGGAAATTTCAAATTTAGCATTTCCAAAACAGAACTCTTCATTTTACCTACCTACTGTCAATCAAACCTCTTTCCCTATCTCTACCTCACCTTTTTCCACTTCAATAAATAGCACCTAAGTCCACTTAAACCTAGGATTAAATAATCAATGTTAGTTAGCAAGGATATGGAGAAATTCAAACTCCTGTGCACTGTTAGTGGGAATGTGAAATTGTGTACCCACTAAAGAAAGCAGTAGGGCAATTCCTCAAAAAAATTAAAATATGATCATACATGGATCATATGATCCTGCAATTCTACTTCTGGGTTCATAGTCAAAAGAACTGAAAGCAGAGACTAGCAGCATCACTCACAATAACCAAAAGGTAAAAGCAACCCAGTGTCCACCAATGGATGAAAGAATAAAATAAAATGTGATATATACATACAGTGAAATAAAAGGAAATTCTGACATGTGCTACAGCATGGATTAATCTTAAAGACATTGTGATAAGTAAAAAAAAAAAAAAAAAAAAGCCAGACATCAAAAGACAAATACTATATGATTCCACTAGAGAGTACCTACAGTAGTCAAATTCATAGAGACTGAAAGTACAGTGGTGGCTGCCAGGGGCCAGTGGGGAGAGAGGAATGGGAAGTTACTTAATAGGTGCAAAGTTTCAGTTCTCCAAGATAAAGTGAGTTCTGGGAGATGCATGGTAATAACAGTTGCAGAACAATGTGAACATACTTAATGCCCTAAGATGCTTAAGGTGGTAAAATTTACGTCATATATATTTTACCACAGTTAAAAATAAATTAAAATTGGGGTGCCTGGGTGGCTCAGTCAGTGAAGCATCTGGCTCAGGTCATAAGCTCCCAGTTAGTCTTGAGATTGAGCCCCACAGCAGGCTCCACACTGGGTGTGGTGCCTGCTTATGATTCTCTCACCCTCCCTCTCCCTCTGCCCATCCCTGCTTGTGATCTCTCTTTCCCTCTCTCAAAAAATTAAAAATTAAAAAATTAAAATTAAAAAACACTTAAGTTAAATGTCACCATCAAAAAATAAAACCAAACAGCAAAAGTCATATTATGCCATTCCTCCACTTAAAACCCTGCAATGTATTCTCACTGCACAAGATTAAATCCAAGTATCTTATCCCAGCTTACAGGGCCCTGTGTGACATGAAATCTCAGTTCTTCTAACATTCCTAAACCTCTCTCCTTACTTATTCTGCTCCAGCCACTCTGGTCTTTTGTTTCAATAATAAACAAACATCATTCCCTCACCAAGGCCTTTGTTTTTGCTATTTCCTCACCTCAAAATGTTGTGATCTAGATCTCAACCTGAGATTTGAGTTCTCTTCATTCAAATCAAGTGTCACTTCTTCACAAATCTCTAAACACTATATTGGCCTCCCTATAAACTTTCCCCTCTTCGGGGTGCCTGGGAGGCTCAGTCAGTTAAGCATCTGACTCTCGGTTTGGGCTCAGGTCATGATCTCATGGTCCATGGGTTCGAGCTCCACATAGAGCTCTGTGCTGACAGTGCACAGGTCTGCTTGGGATTCCCTCTCTCCCTCTCTCTGCCCTTCTCCCTCTTGCTCTCTCTGTGTTTCTCTCTCAAAATAAGTAAATAAACTTAAAAAAAAATTTAAACTTTCCCCTCTTTACTCTCCTAACATAATCCTGCTTTGTTTTCCTCTAGGCATTTATTACTATCTGAATTATCTTATTTGTTCACTAACTTATTTGTTATTTTTCCTCTCCTCCATGAAAGTCAAATGTTATTCACAGCTACATCCTCAGATTCCACAGCAGTGCCTGCAACGTAGGACACAACCAATAATAGGTACTAAACAAATGACAGAAAATAAGTGCCAAAACCACCTTCAATGTATTATTTTGTCCTTTCTTTACATCCAAAATCTTAATTTCCATAAGATCCAATTCAATCTTCTTTCCCTCTAAGGAATATTTTGCAATTCTATTCTACAAAGACTTTTATTTTATGTCAATCTTATACCTAATGCTTATTTTACATATACACATGTATATATATGGCATATACTTATTTATACAGTATCATAAAAATTCTACTTGAGTGCTATTACTCTATTTTCACTATCAGACCACAGCTGATCGAGGTAGCACATCATTTAATTATTCTTTTTTAATCAACCATAGCACCTAAGAGGTACCATGTAGGTAGGCTGTATTCAGTCATTATTTGATAAATGGATAGTTTGTGGCAATGCTTTAAAGTAAATATCTTCAAGTATCTACATTTATCTAAGTAATTAAAATCCAAATTCTAGAGCTTTTAGATTAGATACAAATATATCAGAATTTTAAGTTTGAAACCATTTCATTGCATCATACAAAATATTACCGTCTAACATCAATATTATGGAATTTGATTAGGGTGTATATATAGTATTAAATACTTTCAAACAAGATAGGAAGCATACACATTTTTTCCCTTCATAATTTACAAAATGCTTTTAAATCACAGGCCTCCCATTTAGACACACAAATATGGTTTTCCCTTTCATTATGGGAAATATAAAAATTACTTCACAAGATATCGGAATGAGTATTTTTTTTTTTTTTGCTTTCCTAAGGGACCAATTTTTTTTCTATCTATATGCATATTTTACTAAATATACAAATTATACAGTATTTAGTAACTGTAATTTAATCTATTAGTTGTACAAACTATTATTTCTAATAAAGAAAAGATAAACTAAAGTTTTAATTATAATAAGCAGTCTCAAAACATTAGGTTCACTGTATAGTAGATTAAATCTCTAAATGCAGAACACAAAATGATTCACATATTTTAATATTAAGAAGAAAAACTATGTATAATTTATACCTACAGTACAAGGAGAAAAAAATGCTTGTGTCAGCCTTAGGAAACAAACAGCCCCATCAAGTGACCAACTAGAAAAGATTCACGCTGGAGGCTCAATAAATAACGGTAATGATGACAACCATCTCCCATAACTACATTACAGCCCATTGTCCACATCTGATTATACGAGTCTAGACCTTGGGTAAGCACATACACACATTTTCACCAAGAGTTTTCCAATATTACTGCTCTGCTTCCTGAGCTTTCTGTGACCCCCATTAGCAGAAACTGTCAGATTTTCTCTACTAAACATCTTCACCACTGAAAGCAAAGTAGCTACTTTTCTGCACCCAAACAAGTGACAATATGGAAGCAATGCTCCTGAACTAACAATTCTTCTAAAATTGTGATTTCTTCAGAATTAACTACAGAGAATAGTCACAAACCAAATGATGGGGGGGGGGGGCGGGGGGAGAAGATTGTTTCCAACGTGTTCCTGAAGTAATACAACTCCTAAAATGTCACTCTTCAGACTGTTATCTGTGTTTATTAATATAGTCCTCATTCTTATACTGCAGAATTATTACCTAACTCTACAAGTAACTGCATCCTTGCTCTCATTTCCCCTCACACACATACACACATACATGGCATATTTAATTCAATATCACAATCCTTAAATTGTTATCTCTTTACTCCTTTGTGAAGTACAGCACTTAGTAAACAACTTTGAGTAAGAGATGCAAAGGGTCTAACATAGAATACACAACCCTGAAGGCTTAGAAAGAAGAGACTGGTGACTAACAAAAGAAAATTTTTAAACAAAGTTTTCAAAACTCTTTAACAGGCCTCATACATATTTACAGAAAATCTAGACCATCTTCAGTTTATAAGCAGCCCAGAACTAGCCTAGCATCCACTAGTAAAAGCCAGTATCCTTTTTATCAGGTAGACTACAATGTATCCATATGTTTTTACAACCAGAATTGAAATAGCAAATGCCCCATAAAATAATTTCTCCCTGCAAGTATTTAGAACTCAGTAATACAAATTTCAATTTTAACGTAAATGTCATATCCTGACATCAACCTATTTTTCTAATAACCCCTAGTTGAGCATTTTAAAAACGTAACTCATGGTAGTAGAAAGGCTAGAATGGAAGCAGGACCAACGAGCAAGCTGGCATGTTCCAGATGATAGAAATTCTGAGTACTAGAAAAGAATTTATTCTCAAGAATATGTATATAAAGATACAAAGAAGATAGTTTTATGCAAAAAAGCAAAACAATGATGGAAAGAGCTTTGCTTATTCCCCACACAGAATCCACTTTAGGATTTCTCTGTTACAAAATATCTACCATCTATTTTCCTATAACTGCCTTTGTCTCTTCACTGCTAGTAGCATTTGCTTAGCATTCCATAGGAACTCATCCTTTTAGATTCCACTTTGACCACTTATTTAAAATTACAACATCCTCTGCCCTACATTGCATCTATTCTTTCTCTACCTGTTTTATCCTACTCATTGCATTGATCACCCTCTGACATAATATAAACTTTATTTCTTTACTGTCAACCTACACTAATTAAAATATACTGCATGAGGGCAGGAATGTCTACTCTGAACATGGCTGAATCCCCGGATCCCAGAACATGGATCAGCACATGGTTGGTGTGCATATTTCTGAATGAAATGATTCTATCTTCATTTTATCATCATTTAACTCTTCTCAATGTTAAGCTTTCTTTCCTTTTTCTCCCACCCCTAATCTGTCTTTTTTCTATATTCATTTTCATTTAATACAGTAAGTGATTCCATTTATATAAACTGTTACAGTTTTAAAAATGCATACAGCTATGAAACTTCTACACAAATGTACCACCCTTATCTAGAAGTCACATGCTTTGGCCTTGGTGAGAAAGGTTAAACAACAAATGCAGCACTTCCCAACACCTAAAGCCCTGTAACCTAGTGGAATTCAGCATTTCTAGAGGGTGAAAAGCACAATTTAACTAAGCACCATGGTTTTATTTTAATCATAACAAAAACAAGCCTGAAAAGTAACCATAGAAAACTGAGATCAAACTGGAAAATTAAAAGTGAAGTAATTGACTATTAAATTAAAAGTGAAAATAAATTGACTATCTTAAACCAAAACACATGAAGAAAAGAAAAACATCATAATTAAGAGAATATTCTAATCCTCTTTGATAAGCCATTAAATTTTCACAAAATAATAAACATTAATTTAAATTAATTTAAATCATCTAATCTTTAAGAGGAGATAACAGCACATACCTCTTTCTAAACAACCCACACAAACTTCTATACAATTAGATCCAGGGTTAGAGTAAATAGAGATGAACATCTTCTCTCAACACATCTTTGAAACAATGACTTCTTACTCTACCCAAGCAATAAGATCACTTTCAAACAAATGTTTATAATATTGTATTGAGTTTTTCTATAATATATCTTACAACATATATAATTTTTAAAATTTAACCAGGGAGCATATGGCTCTTTAAGAAACACTGCAGAGTTTCCAAGAGATAAACTCTACTTTAATTCAGATTTCATCTTTGGTTGTTTCAGAGACTGTATCCTAGCCACAACTATCTACATAAGTGTAACAAATATCTTTGTCTTTTACCACAATATACCCCAGGAAGGTCAGAGTAAAATGTGTTTTACTCTTGCTCTCCCTCCACGCCTTCCTTTTCCCTCCACCTTCCCTTTCATTCATTCTTTTTTTCATTTATTCCACAGGCATTTATTTAAAAATCTATGATACTCAGAATGAAGGGAAATGCTGGTATGAATAAATGAATGCTCAGAAAGCAGAAGTGCAATCTAAGCAGCTGAATTTTGAAGAGACAGACAAGTGTATCAGTACTAGAAACATTATGTCTTTTATGAGGGCTATTTACATATCAGGATACAAGTCTGAATTATTGCTGTAATAAGCAGATACTGACTATCCCCAGAGAATAATTAAACAATGTGCCCAACAGGATGTGGGATAATCTGCCCTTTATTGTGCTTTTCAAGGATGAAGAAAAGAGTCAAGCAGCAGGTTTAAGAGAAAAATAGTAGAAGGCTGTGGAAGTTCTCAAAGTATATTTTTAGCAAACTAAATCCAATATTATGATTATAGCCATTTTATACTTAATCATATATTTAAAAAATTATCAAAATCAAGATTAGAATTCATATCTTAAATATTTTTACCATAAAAAAACTTTTTAACAAATATTCTGCCTTTAAACCAGCTTTCACAGTCTATTATGTTTCCTTTTACTAGCAAAAGTTTTTAACAGTGGATCAGCCAATGAAATTGTATCTGTTTTTTCCTTTAAAATACAAATAAAGAGAAAAGTTAAGAAATTACATAACAAGAAAGATAGGAAACTTCATAACATTCTTTTGCATTTTAAGCTATTAAAATTTTACTTATAAGGAATATTTGCACTAGGTTTTCATAATTCCAGACTATAAGAAAACAGGGCCACCTAAATATGTAAAATATGCAGGATAATCAATATTTATCCAATGCATTGTTCCTTCTAACACAAGTTAAACAAATGAAGTTATAAGACTGAAATGCTCAAGAGCAGCTGCCATAATCACAGTTTGCCTAGAACATCAGGAGCTTAAAAATCCTCTAAAAAACAGGAGCTGAATGGATGGCAAGCATGCTTGCAGGAAGAAAAAGAGCTACCTAACAGCCTGATCTTTTTCTGCTGGCAAAATTAATACCCATATTGAGATACTAAAGTTTTAGGAAGAGATAACAACAAAGCTAATGAAGAACAGAAAGAATTTTTTTTTAAAAAAAGGCAAAATATGAAATCTAAACCTCTTTAAATGAGAAACGACTTTCAAGATTCACTGACAAAGAATTTAATTTTAAAATTTAGGTAATAGTTCTTTCGAATCAGTGTAATTAAATTCATTTTTCAATTAAATGCGATATTAAGGTGAAGGAAAAAGTACTATAAAACAAAATCAAGTATACCAGTAAATTAACTGATGCCCAATATACATAATAATGTGGCCTACCACGCATGAATTTAGTACAACAACAATGACCTTCATATCTCATTAAGAAGGTCAAAGGCAATGGTGACAAGTGACTTTCCTATTTCCTATTAATGCTGTGCCAGAGCATCACAGAACACTCTAAAAGAAGCCTCTAATATTCTTTAAAGAATTTAAAACTGTTAAAAAAAACTTGTACCTTTCAGGAAAAATAGGACTCTTAGATAAATTACTTGCACATTTAAAAAGTAAACAGAGTTGACAGTGATGATAACAATGATACAAACATTCATTAACAAAACTATGATTCAGGAATAGCATGTTCTTGCTCACTAAATGTAGAAAATTAACTTTTTAACTCAAATCTTGTTTCATATGTATATGTATTTTCTTTTAATATTGGTAAAAAAAAAACATCAAGGGAACTATCAATTATGTTAATGATTACTGATTATTTTACTTCTATAAATAAATTTGTTTAAAATGGATTGCTGTTTACATAAAAAATACCAATAAGTGAAATCAAAACTATCAAAACAATGTATTTACAGAGAAAGTACTCTATCAATTAAATAGGTAAGTTTAGAGAAACATTTCTACTAAACAACAATTACTTATGTCTGACCTAGGTAATTGATTTGCTAATGATAACCATCAAGTCCAATAAACCTTATGCTGTAGTCTCAGTCTGTAAAGGTCTCCATGTTATTTACACTAATAAAACATTAATCAAGGACCAAATTTATAGCAGCTACTCTATAAATGAGGTCAAGGTAGGTCAGACTTACATAATAAGAAAAAAAAAAAAAAAAGGTTGGTCTCTGCAGTGAAAAGAAAAACCCTTATTACTTATTCTTTCTGCCCCTGGGTTTAAGTCCAGTAGCTAAATGCTGAAAACTACTTCACAAACACATCCATAGCCATGTTAATTCATGTAACCTCAATGTACTGAATATTTATAAAAGAAAAGCTAAACTCACTGATTTAGAAAAATTAATCCCTGAATTGTTCCTTTAAAATATATTCTACTTTCTAAAGATATAATAAAAACTTCTAATGCCAGCTCCACTATTTCACAACGAATGTTAGTTTTCTTTCCAGCAGGATTTATTTCTAACATTCAAAGGCAAAGGCTAAGTACTTTCTATAGGCTGAGTAATGAAGTAAAAAAGACAGTTTCTAAGCAAAGGAGATAACAAATCCAGAGTAAGCTAGGCATAGGTAAGAAATCTAAAAAGGGCATTATAAAACCTATGACTATAATTTATATAAAAATGATTAAGTTATCCAAATAACTGTATCCCAATACAAATCAGCTATTCTGGATAAGGATATTTCAGAATAATATAAAAGAATTAATTTCTTCACAAAATATAGAAGCTTTTTAACACAAAATGTTTTATATATACCTGTATTTTCTCTTGGTAAAAATTCTCAAAGAGCTATAACTTGACTACTGTAAAGATTGTATAAAATGAATTTACATTTAAGAAGTAATGTTTAAAAAATGTTGTTTACATGAAAAATATCAATAATTGAAATCAAAACTATACAAATATTATGCACAGGAAATATCTTAACAATTAAACACAAATATTTACTGAATTTGTCAAGTACTTCTCTAAGAGCCAGAAATATACCCATAAACAAGAGATAGGTGGACTGCCCTCATAGAACATACATCTTACAAAAGGAGACAGACGATGAAAACAAACATGGGAGAATAAGAAATATGGGGTGGGGGGAGTTATAAGAAATGAGTAAAGTAACCTGGATAATAGGTTTCAGGGAAGACTTCTCTGAGAAGGTAACAACTGAACTGGGACTCAAAGGAGAAAGAAACAGATATGTAAAGATCAGGGAAGGTATCTTATAGCTCTGATGGAATAAAGAGGCCAGCAAATCCACACTCAGAAAAACAAGTAAAGAACGAGAGAATACCAGTTATTCTAGGGTTCTAAAAATTGACCAAAAGCAAACAACAAAATCTATAATCATTTTATTCAAAAAAATATGCTAAATGTTGAGCGAGAACAAATGGAATCTGTGGTGATCTTTTCAGAGAATGTCCCAACCAAATACCATAGATGTAGTAGTTCTACAAGGCTGTGGTTGCTTATAGAAACCAAAAACTTCACTGCCATATATCACTGAGACTCACTTTGGAGAGCAGTTCAAAAAATGCATGCTAAGCTGAAAATATGAAAAAAGCCTATACAGCTCTTCTAGAATGAGATTACATTTGCAGTTAAGGTGAGCAGGAGACCAGAGAACAAATAGAAATTGAAGGAGATCCTGAAAATAAAAACAGATATGGCTATATATTATATGTACATTAGGGAGCTTCATAATAATTTCACACAATCCATGGTTATCAGGGCCCCTAAACACATATACATCACACAGGCTTGAAAAAGATTGATGCAAAGTAGAAGCGAGGAACAGAGATGAAAATGATCCCCAATTTTAATGTGCTCATCAAACCAAACACAGATCAACTAGTAATACATAGTCAAAGGTTTCAGCAAGACTTCTGACCAATCATTTACTGACCTCTAATCTGGAGAAACAGGGGTGACCCTTAAAAAGATCAAAATCAAAATAGGAATTTTGGAAAAGCTAAGCAGCAACATTAATAGCATCATACAATGAGAGAGAAGTTCAGCAAATTAACCCCAAAGGAGTAACTTTTAAAAGCTGGTTCAATATTTCAAAATCAATTAATATGATCTATCATACATCAATAAGGTAAAAAGAAAAATCACATCACCATACTGATAAATGCAGAAAAGGCATTTGACAAAATCCAACACCCATTCATGATAAACACTCAATAAACTAACAGAGAAAGTCCTCAACGTGATAAAGAAGATCTACAAAAAACAACAAAACCCAAAACAAACAAACAAAAAACAACCTACCACTAGCATCATATTGAATGGTGAGAAATGAGCCTCTCTTACTAAGTTCATTAAAAGTCAAGAATATCCCCTCTTAACCACTCTTTTCAACCTCATGTAGAAGTTCTAGCTAAAGCAGTAAGATACAAAAAGGAAATGAAAGGTAGACAGAAGGGGAAGAAAGACATTAAGAATGTCTTTGTTCACAGATGATATGATTATCCGAAACAACAGACTAGAGAAAAAGTCCTAGAACTAATAAGCAATTATTTCAGGTTGCAGGATACAAGATTAATATAAAGAAGTCAACTGCTGTTTTATATGCCAGCAATGAACAAGTGGAATTTAAAAATGAAAACACAATGCCATTTATATTAGCACCCTAAAAAGTGAAACACTTAGGTATAAATCTAACAAAATATGTGTAAGATCTATATGAGGAAAACTACAAAACTCAGATTAACAAAATCAAAGAATTAAATAAATGGAGAAATATTCCATGTTCATAGATAGGAAGACTCAATATTGACAAACTGTCAGTTCATCCCATCTTGGTCTATAAATTCAATGAAACCCAATAAAAATTCCAGGAAATTATTATACAGATACCAAAAATTGATTTTGCAATTTATATGGGAAGGCAAAAGGCCTAGAATAATCAACATAATATTGAAGGAGAAGTTGGAGGACTTATGCTACCCAACTTCAAAACCTACTATAAAGGTACAGTCATCAACACAATGTGGTACTAGCGAAAAAAGAGACAAATATACCAAGGAAAAAGATAGAAAGCTTCTATGAGGAATCTAAGAGTCAAATTTGCAACCCTGCCACCCTGCAAGCAATTCTACACAATAGCATCATAGATACTGGATTATTGTTATCAACAACATGATTCCTATTTAACCTAAATTCAAGAGACTTCAAAGAAAATTTTATAGCCAATCTCAATCATATTAATCTTTCATTAATTGAACTTTGTTTAGCCAAAATTGGCAAATTCACCAAATGTGACCTTCAATCATGACTTTACTCAGCCACAGAAAGCCCTACACCCATCTCCCCCCTACTTCATCTAAGTACAATAGTCATACCAGGTATCTTCCTACTAATCATTTCCATCCACTAATAGAAGTCAATAAAACCATTTAAACTATAATGCTCTGCCTAGGAGCTATCACTACACTATTTACATAAATCTACGCTCTTATCCAAAATGATATTTAAATGATTGTCACTTTCTCCACCTCCAGCCAATTGGGCTTAATAACAGTAACAACGGGTAGTAATCAACCAAATTAAGCCTTTCTCCAAATTTGCACACAGCATTCTTCAAAACCATTCTACTTATGTGTTCTAATCCATTACTCAAAATCTAAATGATGAACAAAATATCCAAAAATAGGTGGTTTCTTTAAAGCACTACCCTTCATCACAACCTCACTCATCCCTGGAAACTTAGCAGTAACAGCAGGAATGGTATTCCTCAATGTTAATTTCTCAAAGACTTAATTATCAAAACCACCAACATGTTGTAGAATGGTGGTTACCAGGGGCTGAGGTAGGGGTATTCATCTATAAATATTCATCTATAAACTATAAAGTTTCAGTTATACAAGATAAATAAATCCTAGAGATTTGTATAGCAGAGTATCTATAGTTAACAATATAGCATTATACACGTAAAAATTTGCTGAGAGTAGACCTTATATTGTCTTCTAATAATTAAAAATATAATAATAATAATAATAATAATGACAAAAATAATAAAATGTGACTCATACTGATGAACCAACAGTCAACAGAATCTCTACTCTGAGTAGGATCAGCTGTTGGATTTAGCAGACAAATACTTCAAGGTAACTATCATAAATATGTTCCAAAGAATTTAAGGCATTCATACTTTGAAAATAAAAGGAAAATGTGATGAAAATGATGACACAAATAATGAATATAAATAATTAGAACCTACTAAAGACACCCAGTTGGGAATTTTGTTGTATAAAAAGAAAATAATCAAAAAGAAAAATTCCAAAGGGACTCTGAGACAGCAGAAGAAGGAATGAGTGAACTTAGAGACATGACAACAACATAAACGAATTGAACAAGAGAAAGAAAAAAAGATTAAAAACAACTTAACGGTGTCTACAGGATATCAAGAATACCAACGTATGTGTAATGGGAGTCTAGAAAAAGAGCCAAGATAAGCACAGAAAAAAATATACTTAGAAATAATGACTGAAAGCTTTCCAATTTTTATGAAACGCATTGACACACTAGATGCACAATGAACTCCAAACAACATAAACACCACCAAGCACTGCAAAGTGTATCACGTTTTACTCTACTTGTAAGCTAACAGTTTCGTGGATGCTGACAGAAGATACAAAATATCTGAATCAGAGACAAATGATATTCTATTACCCTCAGCAACAGCAGGAGCCAGAGTATCAGCACTTGTGCTAGTATTTCTAAGCCCCAGTTCCTACACAGTGACACAGGTCCAAGAGATACAGAATACAGCATGTTACATAAGAGGAACCCTGAGCTCTTGAATCTTTTTTGATGACCACTAGGCCAGGTGACTTTTGTCTAAAGGGAGATATTATTACTATTATAGTAGACAGTAAACAACCCTGATCCTCTTTGCTCCAGATGGAGACACTACTTCTATATTCCAGGGTTTTGTTCTACATAAACATTTTTAAAATAACAGCACAGAACAAAAGCATCTGGCTCTTCTACTTCCAAGACATGCAAAAATGTAAGAGATCAATAGAGAATTATCTTTCTACAAACATAAAGAGATCCATGGCTAGACATGTCTTATTCAAAGTGTTGTAAAACAATGGTAAATAAGAAGGTGGGAAAAGTCTAGAAAAAAAAGGATTCATCACATAGAAGAGAACAACAATAGAATTAAAGGCTGACTTCAAATCAGAAAACCTGGAAGCCATGTAACATATTCAAAGTACTTTAAAAAATCAAACAAGAAGTTCATATGCAGCAAAACTATCTTTCAAAAATCAAAACACTTTGGGAAAAAAAGTTTAGTAGTTTTGCAAAAAATTAAGTATAGACTTAGCATATGACCCAACAATTCTACTATTAGGTATATACACAAAAGAAGTAAATATTTAAGTCCACATAAACACTTATAAATACTTATGGCATTATTATTCACAACTGCAAAAAAAAGTGGGAACATCCAAAATGTCAATTCAATAGATCAATGAAGTGTGATATATCCATAAAATATTATTCGGCAATAAAAAAGGAATACAGTTCTGACTCATGCTATAACAGAAGAATCTTGCAAATATGTAAAGTGAAAGACACTGGCCACAAAAGACTATATACATTGTATGATTGCATTTTTATGCCATGTTCAAAACAAGAAAACCTATAAAACAAAAGTGATTGCCTAGGACTAGGGGAAGGGAAAAATAGAGAGTGACTGATAATGTGAACAAATTTTCTTTTGGGGGTGATGAAATTGGTCTAAAGTTAGATTATGGTGATGATTGCATAAATCCGAATATACTAAATACGATCCAAATTATACACATTAGAGAGATGATCTGTATGGTATGTGAAATAACAGCACATGTCAGGGTTTGTAAGGTATCTAATAATATATATGACAATACAACCATAAATAATGGGGCTAGAAAGACAATTCTATTAGGGCAAATTTTCCATACTTAACTGAAACTAAGTTACTATGAATTGGAAAAAGGTTGTGCTAAACACATCAAGTAATCCTTAGACCTACCAATAAGAAAAAATTTTAACTACAACAAAAAATAAGAATTACACACAAAAAAAGACATTATATATACACATAACGTATAGCAAATAACTAGTGCAAATCCAAACACTTTAATAATTAAATCAAATATGAAATCACTGATAGGTTCCGGAAGATGGCGGCATAGGAGGACGCGGGGCTCATAGCGCGTCCTGCCGATCAATTAGATTCCACCTACACCTGCCTAAAGAACCCAGAAAACCGCCAGAGGATTAGCAGAAGGGAGTCTCTGGAGTCAAGCGCAGACGAGAGGCCCACGGAAGAGGGTAGGAAGGGCGGCGAGGCGGTGCGCGCTCCACGGACTGGCGGGAGGGAGCCGGGGCGGAGGGGCGGCTTGCCGGCCAAGCAGAGCCCCCGAGTCTGGCTGGCAAAAGCGGAGGGGCCGGACGGACTGTATTCCGACAGCAAGCGCGACTTAGCCTCTGGGAGGTCATAAGTTAACAGCTCTGCTCGGAAAGCGGGAAGGCTGGAGGACAAAGGGAGGGAGAGCTGCTGAGCCCCCGGACGGCAGAGCTCAGCTTGGCGGGGAACAAAGGCGCCAGCGCCATCTCCCCCGCCCATCCCCCAGCCAAAATCCCAAAGGGAACCAGTTCCTGCCAGGGAACTTGCTTGCTCCGCGCAAACACCCAACTCTGGGCTTCTGCGGAGCCAAACCTCCGGCAGCGGATCTGACTCCCTCCCGCTGCCACAGGGCTCCTCCTGAAGTGGATCACCTAAGGAGAAGCGAGCTAAGCCTGCCCCTCCAGCCCCCGTGCACCTTGCCTACCCACCCCAGCTAATACGCCAGATCCCCAGCAACACAAGCCTGGCAGTGTGCAAGTAGCCCAGACGGGACACGCCACCCCACAGTGAATCCCGCCCCTAGGAGAGGGGAAGAGAAGGCACACACCAGTCTGACTGTGGCCCCAGCAGTGGGCTGGGGGCAGACATCGGGTCCGACTGCGGCCCCGCCCACTAACTCCAGTTATACACCACAGCACAGGGGAGGTGCACTGCAGGTCCTCACCACACCAGGGACTCTCCAAAATGACCAAACGGAAGAATTCCCCTCAGAAGAATCTCCAGGAAATAACAACAGCTAATGAACTGATCAAAAAGGATTTAAATAATATAACAGAAAGTGAATTTAGAATAATAGTCATAAAATTAATCGCTGGGCTTCAAAAAAGTATACAGGACAGCAGAGAATCTCTTGCCACAAAGATCGAGAGACTAAGGACCAGTCACGAGGAGCTGAAAAACGCTTTAAACGAAATGCAAAATAAAATGGAAACCGCGATAGCTCGGCTTGAAGAGGCAGAGGAGAGAATAGGTGAACTAGAAGATAAAGTTATGGAGAAAGAGGAAGCTGAAAGAAAGAGAGATAAAAAAATCCAGGAGTATGAGGGGAAAATTAGAGAACTAAGTGATACACTAAAAAAAAATAATATACGCATAATTGGTATCCCAGACGAGGAAGAGAGAGGGAAAGGAGCTGAAGGGGTACTTGAACAAATTATAGCTGAGAACTTCCCTGAACTGGGGAAGGAAAAAGGCATTGAAATCCAAGAGGCACAAAGAACTCCCTTCAGACGTAACTTGAATCGATCTTCTGCACGACATATCATAGTGAAACTGGCAAAATACAAGGATAAAGAGAAAATTCTGAAAGCAGCAAGGGATAAACGTGCCCTCACATATAAAGGGAGACCTATAAGACTCGTGACTGATCTCTCCTTTGAAACTTGGCAGGCCAGAAAGGCTTGGCACGATATCTACAGTGTGCTAAACAGAAAAAATATGCAGCCGAGAATCCTTTATCCAGCAAGTCTGTCATTTAGAATAGAAGGAGAGATAAAGGTCTTCCCAAACAAACAAAAACTGAAGGAATTTGTCACCACGAAACCAGCCCTACAAGAGATCCTAAGGGGGATCCTGTGAGACAAAGTACCAGAGACATCACTACAAGCATAAAACATACAGACATCACAATGACTCCAAACCCATATCTTTCTATAATAACACTGAATGTAAATGGATTAAATGCGCCAACTAAAAGACATAGGGTATCAGAATGGATAAAAAAACAAGACCCATCTATTTGCTGTCTACAAGAGACTCATTTTAGATCTGAGGACACCTTTAGATTGAGAGTGAGGGGATGGAGAACTATCTATCATGCTCCTGGAAGCCAAAAGAAAGCTGGAGTAGCCATACTTATATCAGACAAACTAGACTTTAAATTAAAGGCTGTAACAAGAGATGAAGAAGGGCATTATATAATAATCACAGGGTCTATCCACCAGGAAGAGCTAACTATTATAAATGTCTATGCGCCAAATACCCGAGCCCCCAGATATATAAAACAATTACTCATAAACATAAGCAACCTTATTGATAAGAATGTGGTCATTGCAGGGGACTTTAACACCCCACTTACAGAAATGGATAGATCATCTAGACACACAGTCAATAAAGAAACAAGGGCCCTGAATGATACATTGGATCAGATGGACTTGACAGATATATTTAGAACTCTGCATCCCAAAGCAACAGAATATACTTTCTTCTCGAGTGCACATGGAACATTCTCCAAGATAGATCATATGCTGGGTCACAAAACAGCCCTTCATAAGTTTACAAGAATTGAAATTATACCATGCATACTTTCAGACCACAATGCTATGAAGCTTGAAATCAACCACAGGAAAAAGTCTGGAAAACCTCCAAAAGCATGGAGGTTAAAGAACACCCTACTAACGAATGAGTGGGTCAACCAGGCAATTAGAGAAGAAATTAAAATATATATGGAAACAAACGAAAATGAAAATACAACAATCCAAACGCTTTGGGATGCAGCGAAGGCAGTCCTGAGAGGAAAATACATTGCAATCCAGGCCTATCTCAAGAAACAAGAAAAATCCCAAATACAAAATCTAACAGCACACCTAAAGGAAATAGAAGCAGAACAGCAAAGGCAGCCTAAACCCAGCAGAAGAAGAGAAATAATAAAGATCAGAGCAGAAATAAACAATATAGAATCTAAAAAAACTGTAGAGCAGATCAACGAAACCAAGAGTTGGTTTTTTGAAAAAATAAACAAAATTGACAAACCTCTAGCCAGGCTTCTCAAAAAGAAAAGGGAGATGACCCAAATAGATAAAATCATGAATGAAAATGGAATGATTACAACCAATGCCTCAGAGATACAAACAATTATCAGGGAATACTATGAAAAATTATATGCCAACAAATTGGACAACCTGGAAGAAATGGACAAATTCCTAAACACCCACACTCTTCCAAAACTCAATCAGGAGGAAATAGAAAGCTTGAACAGACCCATAACCAGCGAAGAAATTGAATCAGTTATCAAAAATCTCCCAACAAATAAGAGTCCAGGACCAGATGGCTTCCCAGGGGAGTTCTACCAGACATTTAAAGCAGAGATAATACCTATCCTTCTCAAGCTATTCCAAGAAATAGAAAGGGAAGGAAAACTTCCAGACTCATTCTATGAAGCCAGTATTACTTTGATTCCTAAACCAGACAGAGACCCAGTAAAAAAAGAGAACTACAGGCCAATATCCCTGATGAATATGGATGCAAAAATTCTCAATAAGATACTAGCAAATCGAATTCAACAGCATATAAAAAGAATTATTCACCATGATCAAGTGGGATTCATTCCTGGGATGCAGGGCTGGTTCAACATTCGCAAATCGATCAACGTGATACATCACATTAACAAAAAAAAAGAGAAGAACCATATGATCCTGTCAATCGATGCAGAAAAGGCCTTTGACAAAATCCAGCACCCTTTCTTAATAAAAGCCCTGGAGAAAGTCGGGATAGAAGGAACATACTTAAAGATCATAAAGGCCATTTATGAAAAGCCCACAGCTAACATCATCCTCAACGGGGAAAAACTGAGAGCTTTTTCCCTGAGATCAGGAACACGACAGGGATGCCCACTGTCACCGCTGTTGTTTAATATAGTGCTGGAAGTTCTAGCATCAGCAATCAGACAACAAAAGGAAATCAAAGGCATCAAAATTGGCAAAGATGAAGTCAAGCTTTCGCTTTTTGCAGATGACATGATATTATACATGGAAAATCCGATAGACTCCACCAAAAGTCTGCTAGAACTGATACATGAATTCAGCAAAGTTGCAGGATACAAAATCAATGTGCAGAAATCAGTTGCATTCTTATACACTAACAATGAAGCAACAGAAAGACAAATGAAGAAACTGATCCCATTCACAATTGCACCAAGAAGCATAAAATACCTAGGAATAAATCTAACCAAAGATGTAAAAGATCTGTATGCTGAAAACTATAGAAAGCTTATGCAGGTAATTGAAGAAGATATAAAGAAATGGAAAGACATTCCCTGCTCATGGATTGGAAGAATAAATATTGTCAAAATGTCAATACTACCCAAAGCTATCTACACATTCAATGCAATCCCAATCAAAATTGCACCAGCATTCTTCTCGAAACTAGAACAAGCAATCCTAAAATTCATATGGAACCACAAAAGGCCCCGAATAGCCAAAGTCATTTTGAAGAAGAAGACCAAAGCAGGAGGCATCACAATCCCAGACTTTAGCCTCTACTACAAAGCTGTCATCATCAAGACAGCATGGTACTGGCATAAAAACAGACACATAGACCAATGGAATAGAATAGAAACCCCAGAACTAGACCCACAAACGTATGGCCAACTCATCTTTGACAAAGCAGGAAAGAACATCCAATGGAAAAAAGACAGTCTCTTTAACAAATGGTGCTGGGAGAACTGGACAGCAACATGCAGAAGGTTGAAACTAGACCACTTTCTCACACCATTCACAAAAATAAACTCAAAATGGATAAAGGACCTGAATGTGAGACAGGCAACCATCAAAACCTTAGAGGGGAAAGCAGGAAAAGACCTCTCTGACCTCAGCCGTAGCAATCTCTTACTCGGCACATCCCCAAAGGCAAGGGAATTAAAAGCAAAAGTGAATTACTGGGGCCTTATGAAGATAAAAAGCTTCTGCACAGCAAAGGAAACAACCAACAAAACTAAAAGGCAACCAACGGAATGGGAAAAGATATTTGCAAATGACACATCGGACAAAGGGCTGGTATCCAAAATCTATAAAGAGCTCATCAAACTCCACACCCGAAAAACAAATAACCCAGTGAAGAAATGGGCAGAAAACATGAATAGACACTTCTCTAAAGAAGACATCCGGATGGCCAACAGGCACATGAAAAGATGTTCAACGTCGCTCCTTATCAGGGAAATACAAATCAAAACCACACTCAGATACCACCTCACGCCAGTCAGAGTGGCCAAAATGAAGAAATCAGGAGACTATAGATGCTGGAGAGGATGTGGAGAAACAGGAACCCTCTTGCACTGTTGGTGGGAATGCAAATTGGTGCAGCCGCTCTGGAAAGCAGTGTGGAGGTTCCTCAGAAAATTAAAAATAGACCTACCCTATGACCCAGCAATAGCACTGCTGGGAATTTATCCAAGGGATACAGGAGTACTGATGCATAGGGGCACCTGTACCCCAATGTTTATAGCGGCACTCTCAACAATAGCCAAATTATGGAAAGAGCCTAAATGTCCATCAACTGATGAGTGGATAAAGAAATTGTGGTTTATATACACAATGGAATACTACGTGGCAATGAGAAAAAATGAAATATGGCCTTTTGTAGCAACATGGATGGAACTGGAGAGTGTGATGCTAAGTGAAATAAGCCATACAGAGAAAAACAGATACCATATGGTTTCACTCTTATGTGGATCCTGAGAAACATAACAGAAACCCATGGGGGAGGGGAAGGGAAAAAAAAAAAAAAAAGAGGTTAGAGTGGGAGAGAGCCAAAGCATAAGAGACTGTTAAAAACTGAGAACAAAATGAGGGTTGATGGGGG
>NC_064811.1:125559131-125712436 GCF_023721935.1 Panthera uncia
AGGGTGGGTGATGGGTATTGAGGAGGGAACCTTTTGGGATGAGCACTGGGTGTTGTATGGAAACCAATTTGACAGTAAATTTCATATATTAAAAAATAAAAAAAAAATTAAAAAAAATAAAAATAAAAAACAAATATGAAATCACTAAACACAAGTAGGGAGTAAGATAAAAGAGCATGACATAACACTGTGTTGCCTACAAAACAGACAATTCCAACAGATTGAAAGTAAAAGCATAAAAAGGTATGATGCAAAGAGTAATCATAAAAAAATAGAGTAGATGTACTAATATCATTCAAAACCAGACCTGAACTCAGGAAATATTACTAAAAATAAAGAATGATGTATCATAATGAAAAAAGTCAATTAAGAGGAAAATATAACAAATACATAGAAACTTAACAACAGAGACGTGAAGTACATGAAGTAAAAACTGACAGAACTAGAAGAAACTGTAGTTGGAGATTTCAGTACTTTAAAATCTTAATAATTACTAGAACCAGAAAGTAAGACAGGTTTTTTTGAAGACCTGAGGTTTGAAAGATACCATCAACCAACTTAACCTAAGTGGTATTTACAGAACATTCCATGCAATAATAGAATATATATGGAGTGCCTGGGTGGCTCAGTCGGTTGAGCATCTGACTTCAGCTCAGGTCACGATCTCGCAGTCCGTGAGTTCGAGAACCGCGTCGGGCTCGGGGCTGATGGCTCAGAGCCTGGAGCCTGCTTCTGATTCTGTGTCTCTCTCTCTCTCTGCCCCTCCCCCGTTCATGCTCTGTCTCTCTCTCTGTCTCAAAAATAAACGTTAAAAAAAAAATTTATAAAAAGAATATATATTCTCTTCCAGTATCTGTGGGACATTCTCCAGAAAGACCATGAGCTAGGCAATAAAAGAGTCTCAATAAATTTAAAAGAACTTAAATCAGTAAAAGGAATTCTCAAATCACAATGGAACTAAATTAGAAATCAAAACGGAAAGAGAATTAGGTAACCCCAAATACTTGGATATTAACACAAAATAACCAATGAGTCAAATTAGAAACACAAAAAGTATTTTGAGCTCAAAGAAAATTTACAAAAGCATCTGAAAATGTACGGAATAAAGCTAAAAATATGCTGTGTTAGAAATGTACAGCTGCAAACACCCATAATGGAAAAGGAGGAATGTATCAAATCAATAAGCCTCCACCTGAAAAACTAGAAAAACAAGAGTAAACAAAACCTAAGCAACAAAGGATGGAAATGACAAAACACCAACAGAAATAAATGAAATAGAAATAGAGAAAAGAGAAAAATATCAATTTAAAAAACTGTGGTTCTTTGGGAGAAATAATAAAAACACCAACAGAAATAAATACAATAGATGTCGGGGAAGATGGCAGCGTAGGAGGACGCTGGGCTCACCGCGTCCTGCTGATCACTTAGATTCCACCTACACCTGCCTAAGTAACCCAGAAAACCGCCAGAAGACTAGCAGAACGGAGTCTCCGGGGCCAAGCGCAGACGAGAGGCCCACGGAAGAGGGTAGGAAGGGTGGAAAGGCTGTGCACGCTCCACGGACTGGCGGGAGGGAGCCGGGGCGGAGGGGAAGAGCCTCCGAGTCTGGCTTGCAAAAGCGGAGGGGCCTGACAGACTCTGTTCCCACAGCAAGCGCGACTTAGCATCTGGGAGGTCATACCTGAACAGCTCTGCTCAGAAAGCGGGAAGGCTGGAGGACAAAGGGAGGGAGAGCTGCTGAGCCCCGGGACTGGACGACAGAGCTCAGTTTGGCGGGGAACAAAGGCGCTCGACAGCGCCATCTCCCTCGCCCATCCCCTAGCCAAAATCCCAAAGGGAACCAGTTCCTGCCAGGGAACTTGCCCACTCGGCGCAAACACCCAACGCTGTGCTTCTGCGGAGCCAAACCTCGGGCAACGGATCTGACTCCCTCCCGCTGACACAGAACCCCTCCTGAAGCAGATCGCGGAAGGAGAATCCAGCTAAGCCTGCCCCTCCCGCCCCATGCACCTTGCCTATCCACCCCAGCTAATATGCCAGATCCACAGCACCACAAGCCTGGCAGTGTGCAAGTAGCCCAGATGGGCCATGCCACCCACAGAGAATCCCGCCCCTAGGAGAGGGGAAGAGAAGGCACACACCAGTCTGACTGTGGCCCCAGCGGTGGGCTGGGGGCAGACATCAGGTCTGACTGAGGCTCCGCCCACCAACTACAGTTATACAACAAAGCACAGGGGAAGTGCCCTGCAGGTCCTCACCACTCCAGGGACTATCCAAAATGACCAAACGGAAGAATTCCCCTCAAAAGAATCTCCAGGAAATAAGAACAGCTAACGAACTAATCAAAAAGGATTTAAACAATATAACAGAAAGTGAATTTAGAATAAGAGTCATAAAATAAATCGCTGGGCTTGACAACAGTATAGAGAACAGCAGAGAATCTATTGCTACATAGATCAAGGGACTAAGGAATAGTGAGGAGGAGCTAAAAAACGCTATAAACGAGCTGCAAAATAAAATGGAAACGACCATGGCTCGGATTGAAGAGGCAGAGGAGAGAATAGGTGAACTAGAAGATAAAATTATGGAAAAAGAGGAAGCTGAGAAAAAAAGAGATAAAAAAATCCAAGAGTATGAGGGGAAAATTAGAGAACTAAGTGATGCACTAAAGAGAAATAATATATGCATAATTCGTATTCCAGAGGAGGAAGAGAGAGGGAAAGGTGCTAAAGGTATACTTGAAGACATACGGAGAACTTCCCTGAACTGGGGAAGGAAAAAGGCATTGAAATCCAAGAGGAACAGAGAACTCCCTTCAGACGTAACTTGAATCGATCTTCTGCATGACATATCATAGTGAAACTGGCAAAATACAAGGATAAAGAGAAAATTCTGAAAGCAGCTAGGGATAAACGTGCCCTAACATATAAAGGGAGACCTATAAGACTCGTGACTGATCTCTCTTTTGAAACTTGGCAGGCAAAAAAGGAATGGCAGGAGATATTCAATGTGATGAACAAGAAAAAATATGCAGCCGAGAATCCTTTATCCAGCAAGTCTGTCATTTAGAATAGAAGGAGGGGCGCCTGGGTGGCGCAGTCGGTTAAGCGTCCGACTTCAGCCAGGTCACGATCTCGCGGTCCGTGAGTTCGAGCCCCGCGTCAGGCTCTGGGCTGACGGCTCAGAGCCTGGAGCCTGTTTCCGATTCTGTGTCTCCCTCTCTCTCTGCCCCTCCCCCGTTCATGCTCTGTCTCTCTCTGTCCCAAAAATAAATATAAAAAAAAAAACGTTGAAAAAAAAAAAAATTTAGAATAGAAGGAGAGATAAAGGTCTTCCCAAACAAACAAAAACTGAAAGGAATTCGTCACCACTAAACCAGCCCTACAAGAGATTCTAAGGGGGCTCCTGTGAGACAAAGTACCAGAAACATCGCTACAAGCATAAAACATACAGACATCACAATGACGGTAAACCCATATCTTTCTATAATAACACTGAATGTAAATGGCATAAATGCGCCAACCAAAAGACATAGGGTATCAGAATGGATAAAAAAACAAGACCCATCTATTTGCTGTCTACAAGAGACTCATTTTAGACCTGAGGACACCTTCAGATTGAGAGTGAGGGGATGGAGAACTATTTATCATGCTACTGGAAGCCAAAAGAAAGCTGGAGTAGCCATACTTATATCACACAAACTAGACTTTACATTAAAGGCTGTAACAAGAGATGAAGAAGGGCATTACATAATAATTACAGGGTCTATCCATCAGGAAGAGCTAACAGTTATAAATGTCTATGAGCCGAATACGGGAGCCCTCAAATTTATAAAACAATTACTCATAAACATAAGCAACCTTATTGATAAGAATGTGGTAATTGCAGGGGACTTTAACACTCCACTTACAGCAATGGATAGGTCATGAAGACACACGGTCAATAAAGAAACAAGGGCCCTGAATCATACACTGGATCAGATGGACTTGACAGATATATTTAGAACTCTGCATCCCAAAGCAACAGAATATACTTTCTTCTCGAGTGCACATGGAACATTCTCCAAGATACATCACATACTGGGTCACAAAACAGCCCTTCATAAGTATACAAGAATTGAAATCATACCATGCATACTTTCAGACCACACAGCCATGAAGCTTGAAAGCAACCACAGGAAAAAGTCTGGAAAACTTCCAAAAGCATGGAGGTTAAAGAACACCCTACTAACGAATGAGTGGGTCAACCAGGCAATTAGAGAAGAAATTAAAAAATATATGGAAACAAACGAAAATGAAAATACAACAATTCAAATGCTTTGGGATGCAGCGAAGGCAGTCCTGAGAGGAAAATACATTGCAATCCAGGCCTATCTCAAGAAACAAGAAAAATCCCAAATACAAAACCTAACAGCACACCTAAAGGAAATAGAAGCAGCACAGCAAGGACAGCCTAAACCCAGCAGAAGAACAGATAACAAAGATCAGAGCAGAAATAAACAATATAGAATCTAAAAAACTGTAGAGCAGATCAATGAAACCAAGAGTTGGTTTTTTGAAAAAATAAACAAAATTGATAAACCTCTAGCCAGGCATCTCAAAAAGAAAAGGGAGATGACCCAAATAGACAAAATCATGAATGAAAATGGAATTATTACAACCAATCCCTCAGAGATACAAACAATTATCAGGGAATACTATGTAATTATATTCCAACAAACTGGACAACCTGAAGAAATGGACAAATTCCTAAACACCCACACGCTTCCAAAACTCAATCAGGAGGAAATAGAAAGCTTGAACAGACCCATAACCAGCGAAGAAATTGAATCGGTTATCAAAAATCTCCCAACAATAAGAGTCCAGGACCAGATGGCTTCCCAGGGGAGTTCTACCAGACGTTTAAAGCAGAGATAATACCTATCCTTCACAAGGTATTCCAAGAAATAGAAGGGGAAGGAAAACTTCCAGACTCATTCTATGAAGCCAGTATTACTTTGATTCCTAAACCAGACAGAGACCCAGTAAGAAAAGAGAACTACAGGCCAATATCCCTGATGAATATGGATGCAAAAATTCTCAATAAGATACTAGCAAATCGAATTCAACAGCATATAAAAAGAATTATTCACCAAGATCAAGTGGCATTCATTCCTGGGATGCAGGGCTGGTTCAACATTCGCAAATCAATCAACGTGATACATCACATTAATAAAAAAAAAGAGAAGAACCATATGATCCTGTCAATCGATGCAGAAAAGGCCTTTGACAAAATCCAGCACCCTTTCTTAATAAAAACCCTGGAGAAAGTCGGGATAGAAGGAACATACTTAAAGATCATAAAAGCCATTTATAAAAAGCCCACAGCTAACATCATCCTCAATGGGGAAAAACTGAGAGCTTTTTCCCTGAGATCAGGAACACGACAGGGATGCCCACTCTCACCGCTGTTGTTTAACATAGTGCTGGAAGTTCTAGCATCAGCAATCAGACAACAAAAGGAAAGCAAAGGCATCCAAATTGGCAAAGATGAAGTCAAGCTTTCGCTTTTTGCAGATGACATGATATTATACATGGAAAATCCGACAGACTCCACCAAAAGTCTGCTAGAACTGATACATGAATTCAGCAAACTTGCAGGATACAAAATCAATGTACAGAAATCAGTTGCATTCTTATACACTAATAATGAAGCAACAGAAAGACAAATAAAGAAACTGATCCCATTCACAATTGCACCAAGAAGCATAAAATACCTAGGAATAAATCTAACCAAAGATGTAAAAGATCTGTATGCTGAAAACTATAGAAAGCTTATGAAGGAAATTGAAGAAGATATAAAGAAATGGAAAAACATTCCGTGCTCATGGATTGGAAGAATAAATATTGTCAAAATGTCAATACTACCCAAAGCTGTCTACACATTCAATGCAATCCCAATCAAAATTGCACCAGCATTCTTCTCGAAACTAGAACAAGCAATCCTAAAATTCATATGGAACCACAAAAGGCCCCGAATAGCCAAAGTAATTTTGAAGAAGAAGACCAAAGCAGGAGGCATCACAATCCCAGACTTTAGCCTTTAAACTCAAAATGGATAAAGGACCTGAATGTGAGACAGGAAATTTTAAAATACATAAAATATATGATTTAAAATTTATATGGAGAGTCAAAAGACCCAGAATAGTCAGCATAATCTTAAAGGAGGGGAACAAAGCTGGAAGATCCTATCTGACTTCAAAACTTACTGTAAAGCTGTAGTAATCAAGTCAGTGTGGTACTGACAAAAGAACAAATAGGTCAATAGAACAGAAAAGAGAGCCCAGAAGTAGATCTCCATATAGTCAATTTGTTGAAGAACAAAGGAGCAAAGGCAATACAATGGAGCAAAGATGGCCTTTTCGGCCCCGAATAGCCAAAGTCATTTTGAAGAAGACCAAAGCAGGAGGCATCACAATCCCAGACTTTAGCCTCTACTACAAAGCTGTCATCATCAAGACAGCATGGTATTGGCATAAAAACAAACACATGGACCAATGGAATAGAATAGAAACCCCAGAACTAGACCCACAAACGTATGGCCAACTCATCTTTGACAAAGCAGGAAGGAACATCCAATGGAAAAAAGACAGTCTCTTTAACAAAGGGTGCTGGGAGAACTGGACAGCAACATGCACAAGGTTGAAACTAGACCACTTTCTCACACCATTCACAAAAATAACCTCAAAATGGATAAAGGACCTGAATGTGAGACAGGAAACCATCAAAACCCTAGAGGAGAAAGCAGGAAAAGACCTCTCTGACCTCAGCCGTAGCAATCTCTTACTCAACACATCCCCAAAGGCAAGGGAATTAAAAGCAAAAGTGAATTACTGGGACCTTATGAAGACAAAAAGCTTCTGCACAGCAAAGGAAACAACCAACAAAACTAAAAGGCAACCAACGGAATGGGAAAAGATATTTGCAAATGACATATTGGACAAAGGGCTAGTATCCAAAATCTATAAAGAGCTCACCCAACTCCACACCTGAAAAACAAATAACCCGGTGAAGAAATGGGCAGAAAACATGAATAGACACTTCTCTAAAGAAGACATCCAGATGGCCAACAGGCATATGAAAAGATGCTCAACGTCGCTCCTCATCAGGGAAATACAAATCAAAACCACACTCAGACATCACCTCACGCCAGTCAGAGTGGCCAAAATGAAGAAATCAGGAGAATATAGATGCTGGCGAGGATGTGGAGAAACGGGAACCCTCTTGCACTGTTGGTGGGAATGCAAATTGGTGCAGCCACTCTGGAAAGCAGTGTGGAGGTTCCTCAAAAAATTAAAAATAGACCTACCCTATGACCCAGCAATAGCACTGCTAGGAATTTACCCAAGGGATACAGGAGTACTGATGCATAGGGGCACTTGTACCCCAATGTTTATAGCAGCACTCTCAACAACAGCCAAATTATGGAGAGCCTAAATGTCCATCAACTGATGAATGGATAAAGAAACTGTGGTTTATATACACAATGGAGTACTACATGGCAATGAGAAAGAATGAAATATGGCTCTTTGCAGCAACGTGGATGGAACCGGAGAGTGTGATGCTAAGTGAAATAAGCCATACAGAGAAAGACAGATACCATATGTTTTCACTCTTATGTGGATCCTGAGAAAGTTAACAGAAACCCATGGGGGAGGGGAAGGAAAAAAAAAGAGGTTAGAGTGGGAGAGAGCCAAAGCATAAGAGACTGTTAAAAACTGAGAACAAACTGAGGGTTGATGGGGGGGTGTGAGGGAGGGGAGGGTGGGTGATCGGTATTGAGGAGGGCACCTTTTGGGATGAGCACTGGGTGTTGTATGGAAACCAATTTGACAATAAATTTCATATACTGAAAAAAAAGATATTTTGTATAAGCCTCACGGTCACCACAAAGCAAAAAACCTACAGCACTTACATAAAATAACATATAAAAAAAAAATCAAAGCATACAGATACCAAAGACATCAACAGAGGAAAAAAGAGAGTAGGGTAAGAAACAAGGAGCAATAGATCTACCAAGCATCCAAAAACAAAAAATAAAAACAAACAACAACAAAACAAATAACAAAATGGCATTGGTAAAATGGTAAGACCTTACCTAGTAGTAACTACTCTAAACATATACAGATTTAATTAGATTTAAGTCTAATTAATTAGATTTAATCAAAAGACATAACAAGGGGGCACCTGGGTGGCTCAGTCAGTTAAGTGTCCGACTTCAGCTCAGATCATGATCTCCCAGTTCATGGGTTCAAGCTCCACATCGGGCTCTGTGCTGACAGCTCAGAGCCTAGAGATTCAGATTCTGTGTTTCCTCTCTCTCTCCCACTTATGCTCTGTCTCTCTCCATCTCTCAAAAATGAATAAAGATTTAAAAATTTTTTTTAATTAAAAAAGACATGGCATAAAAAAAGACATACAGAGAGTGTAAAGGGATAAAAGCAATCCCTTTAATAAAATGGAAATCAAAAAATAAATAAAAGCAGGGTGGTTATATTAGACACAACAGAATTTTTAAAAAATTGGTAAAAGGGACAAAAGTGGTCATTATATAATGATAAAGTAGTCAATCCATCAAAAAGACTTAAATTATAAATATCTATGTGCCCAATATCATAGCACCTAAATATATAAAGCAAAAACACAGATAAAAAGGAGAAATAAAGAGTAATACAATAATAGCTGGGGAGATTAATACCCCACTCTCAACAGATGAATTATCTAAACAAAGAATCATTAAGGAAACAGCCAATCTGAACACTATAGTCCAAATGGACCTAAAAGACACATTCAGAATATTCTGACAACCGCAGGATATACATTCTTCTCAAGCACATTAAGAACATCTTCAGAGAGAGACCACATGTTGGACAAGGAAATGGTTTTAGCCAGTCCAAGAAGACTGAAATTATACCAAATATCTTTTCTCACCACAAGAGAATAAAACTAGAACTCAGTAACAAGAGAGAAACGGAAAATTCAAAAACACATGAAAATAAAACGTCACTTTTCTGAACAACCAATGAATCAAAGAAGAAATTATAGGGGAAATTTAAACGTTTGAGACAAATGAAATGGAAACAAAACACATCAGAACTTAGGAGATACAGCAAAAGCAGTTCCAAGAGGGAAGTTCGTAACAACAAATTCCTAAGAAAGATCTCAAACAACCTAACTCAACACCTTAAAACACTAAAACAAGAACACATCAAGTACAAGGTTGACAGAAGAAAGGAAATAAAAATTGGAGTAGAAATAAATAGAAAAAAAAAAAATAGAGAGATTAACCTAACTAAGAGTCGGTTCTTTGAAAAGATAAAACAAGATTGGCAAACACTTAGCTAGACTAACCAAGGTAAAAAAGATAAAGAACCCAGTTCAAAAAAACTAAGTGTAAATGAAAAAGGGGGACAGTGCAAATGATACCACAGAAATATATGAGATCAAAATGCCAACAAATGAGACAACCCAGAAGAAATGGAAAAATTCGTAGAAACATACAACTTATAAAGAACGAATCGGGGCGCCTGGGTGGCTCAGTTGGTTAAGCGTCTGACTTTGGCTCAGGTCATGATCTCGTGGTCCGTTACTTCGAGCCCCGCATCGGGCTCTGTGCTGACAACTCAGAGCCTGGAGTCTGTTTCAGATTCTGTGTCTCCCTCTCTCTGACCCTCTCCCGTTCATGCTCTGTCTCTCTCTGTCTCAAAAATAAATAAACGTTAAAAAAAAAATTAAAAAAAAAAAAAAGAATGAGTCAAGAAGAAATAAATACGATTGAAGCAATTACTAGTAAGGAGATTGAATCAATAATCAAATATCTCCCAATAATGAAAAGCCTAAGACCAGATGGCTTTCACAGGTGAATTTTACCATACATTTAAAGAAGAAATAACTCCAGTACTTTCAAACTCTTCCCAAACAATTAGAGGAGAGAATACTCCCAAATTCATTTTACAGCACCAGCAAATCCTGATACCAAAACTAGGAAAAGATAATACTAAAAAATTATAACAAAATATCCCTGATGAATACAGATGCAGAGTTCTCAATAAAATAAAAGCAAACTGAATCCAGCAACACATTAAAATAACCACTCACGATGATCAAGTAGGATTTATCCCAGGATGCAATGATGGGTCAACGTATAAAAATCAATCAATGTATCATATCACATTAACAGAATGAAAGAAAAAATAATATCATAATCTCAATAGATGTATAAAAGGCATCTGACAAAATTCCACATCCATTTGTGATTAAAAATTCTTAACTAATTAGACACAGAAGGAAGATATCTCAACTTAACAAAGCCCTTATATATCACAAACCCAGAGTTAACATCAGACACAACGGTGAAGAATGAAAGCTTTTTCTTTAAGACTTGGAACAAGACAAAGCTGCTCCTATTAAACATAGGAAAGGAAAACTCTAGGGGTGCCTGGCTGCCTCTTGATCTTGGGGTCATGAGTTCAAGCTCCACATTGGGCACAGAGCTTACTTTAAAAAAAAAAAAAATAATATATATATATATATATATATATATATATATATATATATATATAACATTAAAAATTCATTAAAAATAATAAAAGTTTTTAAAAAACTGAAAATTCTAGGGGTGCCTGGGTGGCTTAGTCAGTTAAGTGTTCGACTTCGGCTCAGGTCATGATCTCGCTGCTTGTGGGCTTGAGCCTTGAGTCAGGTTCTATTCTGACAGGCCAGAGCCTGAAGCCTGCTTCCGATTCTGTGTCTCCTCCTTTCTCTGTCCCTCTCCTGCTCATGCTCTCTCTCTCTCTCTCTCTCTCAAAAACAAATAAACTTTAAAAAAAATGTTTTAAATGCCTAAAAATTCTAGCTAGAGCAATCAGGCAAGAAAACAATAAAAGTATCAATTAAAAATGAAAAAGTAAAATTGTCTCTATTTGCGGATAACATGGTTTATATATAGAAAATCCTAAACACTCAAAAAAATATTAGATTTAATGTATTTAGTAGAGCTGCAACATACAAAAGTGACATATAAAACCAGTAGCATTTCAATACACTAACAAAGAATTTTCTGGGAAAGAAATAAAGAAATTGATCCAACTTACAGTAGCATCAAAAACAATAAAATGCCTAGTAAATAATTTAATCAACAAGATGAAAGATCTCCACTCTGCAAACCATAAAACACTGGTAACAGAAATCAAAGAAAACACATTTAGACAGGAAGGTATCTTGCATTCATGGGCTGAAAAAATTAATACTGTTACAACATCATTACTACCAAAATCCAGCTATAGATCAATGTATCCCTATCAAAATTCAGTGGTATCTTTTATAAAAGTAAAAAAGCACATTTAAACTTTATATGGAATAACAAATGATTCTCAATAGCCAAAGAAATTCTGAGAAAGAACATCAAAGCGGAATTTACCACATTTCCTGATTTATAGTTTACTATAAAACTATAGTAATCAAAACAGTATGGTACTAGCATGAAAGCAAGTAAACCAATAAAACAGAATCAAAAGCTGAGAAATAAACCAAAGCATTTTATGGTCAACTAATATTTTACAAGGGTGCCAAGAATACTCAGTGGAGAAAAGACAAGTCTCTTCAGTAAATGGTGCTGGGATCACTGGATATTCACCTAAGAATGAAACTGAACCCCTATCTTATGCCACTCACAAAAATTAACTCAAATGGATTAAAGATTAAAATGTTTAAGACCTTAAACTCTAGAAGAAAACTTAGGGAAAAAACTCCTGGACACAGTCTTTGGAAAGGACATTTTTTTTGGATAGGACACCTTAAGCACAAGCAACAAAATAAAAAATAAACAAGTGTGACTACATCAATCTAAAAAGCTTCCATTCAGCAAAAGAAACTATCGATGAAATGACAACCTATAGAATGGAATATTTTCAAACAAACATATCTGGTAAGGGTTAAATATCCAAAATATATAAAGAACCTATACGACTCAAAACACACATACACACACACACACACACACACAATCCAATTTAAAAATGGGTAAAGAACGTACACAGACATTTTCCCAAAGTAGATATAAAAAAGATCAAAGATACATGAAGAGATGGTCAACATCACTAGTCAGAAGGAAAATGTGAAGTAAAACAACAATGAACTATCATTAGAGGGGTCATCATCAAAAAGACGAGAGATAACAAATCTTGCTACGGATGTAGAAAAAAGGTAACACTTGTGCATTCATTGGGGGACTGCAAACTGGTAGAGAGACTATGGAAAACAGTATAAGGTTCATCAAACAATTAAAAATAGGACTACCATATGATCTAACATTCCACTTCCAGGAATACATCCAAAGGAAATGAAAACACTAACTCAAAAAGATTATCTGCACATCCACATTCATAGCAGCATTATTTACAATACCCAAGACACAGAAACAAACTAAAGTGTCCACTGATGAATGGACAAAGAAGAAGTGAAAGAGAGAGAGAGGAGAGAGAGAGAAAAGAGAGGAGAGAAGAGAGAGAGAGAGAAGAGAGAGAGAGAGAAGAGAGACGAGAGAGAGAGAGAGAGAGAGAGAAGAGAGAGAGAGAGGAGGGGAGGGGAGAGGAGAGGAGGGGAGGGGAGAGGAGAGGAGAGGAGAGGAGAGGAGAGAGAGAGAGAGAGAGAGAGAGAGGAGAGGAGAGGAGAGGAGAGGGACAGAGAGAGACAGAGAGAGACAGAGAGAGACAGAGAGAGAATATGGAATACTATTCACCCATTAAAAATGAGGAAATCCTGGGATGTCTGGGTCACTCAGTCGGTTGAGCATCCAATTCTTGATTTCAGCTCAGGTCATGATTCCTGGGTTGTGGGATCAAATCCTGCATCGGACTCCACACTGAGCATGGAGCCTGCTTGTGATATTCTTTCTCTCTCTCTCTCTCTCTCTCTCTCTCCCTCCCTCCCTCCCTCCCTCTGCCCCTCCCCCCTGCTTGTGCACTCTCTCCCAAAAAAAAAAAAAAAAAAAAAAGATAAAATCCTACCATTTGCAACAACATAGATGAAAGTTGAAGGCATTACACTAAGTGAAGTAAGTCAGACAAAGACAAATACTTCATAATCTCACTTATATGTAGAACTCAAAAAAACACAAAACCCAAACTCATAGAAAAAGATATCAGAAATATAGTTACCAGAGGCAGAAGAAAGAGAGGGAGTTGAAGGAAGGGGGTCAAAAGGTGAAAACTTCCAGTCAAAAGATAAATAACTACTAAGGACGTAAATATACAACATGATGATGATAGCTAACACTGCTGTATGATATACAAGAAAGTTGTTAAGAGAGTAAATCCTAAGAGTTCTCATCATGAGGAGAATTGTTTTTTCCTTTTCTTTTCTTCATTCTTTTATTTACATTGTATCTATATGAGATAACAAATGTCAGCTGAACATATTGTGATAATCATTTTACAGAATATGTAAATCAAACCATCCTCCTGTATATCTTAAACTTATATGGTGATGTATGTCAATTATTTCTCAATAAAAGTGGAAAAGAAATAAAGAATAAAATTAAAAAAGAAAATGCCTTTCAAGAATCATGATCCCTGGGGAAGTTTTACCTAATTCTTCCATAGTAACTGTCAAATCTTTCTTTTAACATGTATTTAAATACTTCTACAACAGAATTTAGCAAAAGGCATTGTAATTGCAGGCTTATTAGTTGCCAACACTAGTATATGAGCATCTATAATTATTTGCTGAGTAAAATAATTTTAGGAGTATTTAATGTCAAATGAAGTTATCAACACCCTATTCTCCCTCTTCTGTAATGTTAACAAGGCAGACACTGGTTCCTGGTTACTAATTCAAATACTTCCCCAAGTGATAGCATCAGTCTCTCAACACTAGCCAGAACACTGTAAAGAAACATTCCTAAAAAATAATTTTTCTCAGAATACAAATTCAAATGGCAGCTAAACACACCTTTTAATCCATTCCCTGGGTGTTTAGTCCTATTAAACCAAAATCCACTCCCACAAAAACAGACACAATGTAGTCCACTCATCATTTCCTCAATTTACTTTTAGCTTTTAATTCTCTCACTCTCTTCAATCCATTTCCTCCCTTGTAACTTTCTTTTAATCTCTGTACTTACTTCACTTTTCTATCTTACTAGTAAATTTATTTTCCTTGAACTCATCTATCTCTGCTCTTTAAAAGGAAACATTACTTTCTCCCTCTCTCTACTTTTTCATCACATTGCAACACAGAACAAAACTTGTTCTCCCTCTCCTTTATGACCGGGCCATGACATAAGAAAGATAACATAGACATCTAAGTCTCATTATTGGGCTCCACAAATATAATTACATTAATAGGAAGTCAAAGTAGGTGTCTGTTTTCCTTAATTCTGCTAATAAAATCACTAGTTTACTTTTGCCAAATTCAGCCTTACCATTCGAAAAATAAAGACCAGATTTTCATCATAAAGCATGTAACCATGAAGAAAACCATAAAATAATTAAATATTGACATATTTGTAATAATTAAGCTCCACTTTATTACTGACCACAAAAACAATACAGTCCCCAAAAATGTAAGTTTCAATGGCAAAAACAGAGTAAGATTTTAAGGTAAAATATAAATGGATATAAAAGAGATTACCTTCCTTCATTGACAAGTTCAATAAAAGCAAGGCCTGCATTCTTCTGGATAGAATTCTGCCACTCCTAAAAAATAAAAACAAAACAAACAAGAAAAAAGGCAGAAAAGAGCTGAACAAATAATACTCAGTAGATTAATTTTTTAAAACAACTATTATAAAAAACATCACCCATATCAATTTCATACCTTAGCGCTTAAAAGGAAAAGTTTGGTTAAATGTGCTGCCGACCCAATGCAGCCCTGTGAACACATGAATAGTTGATATTCACAATTAAGCTAAACAAGTTAGCAACAATTTGATTCTATATAAACCGAAAAAGCCTAACTATATTTATCTTGACCTTTTTGTTTTATATCATTATATACTACTAAATCAACTGAAACAGTTATGAATTGGAAAGGAAGGTAGCACAGACCAAAGAGAGAGGTTTTGTGTCTTTAAGAAAAGAGATGCATCACCCCAAATGAGAGCGAGACAAAATTAAATAGTGTGGTATACTAATAAACAGCACACACCCAACCACAAAAATTGATGACTAATGACTGAGAAAGGGACAAAAAAGATCAGTGAATTTGGCTAGATTACAGTTCACTGGAAAACTACAGTTCACTAGGCTATGAGTTAGCAAAAGATAGTATAAATCTATTATATTCTTTATGAATAATTATCCTTGAAAAGCCTAGGAAGGAAATAAATCAGGAGAGTATATACAAATGAGTATTTTTTAATCTTCATCTCCAACCATATTTAAAATAAATATTAATCCAATAAGGCTGGGCCTACAACAATTTTAAAGTAGCTAGATTTGAAAAACGTTTATGTATGTGCCCATGTCTGTATGTGTATGTGAAATGCTGGCAGAGTCGAGAAATGCCAAGATATGTATGTATGTGTGTATGTGTATGTACATGTGTATCTATTTTTAAATAACCAGAAATATATCATCTTTATGGTCCTTAAAACAAAGAAGCCCTTTACATTCTACCTACATAATATACCTCAAGTGATCTTTTTTTGTTTTATAAACTCAAAACAAAAGACAATATTTGGCTACTTACCATTACTACCAAATATATTCATATGTTCTGAATGTAATACCATTTAAGAGTTCTAAAGTCCATGTATTTTCACCTCTAATGACTATTCTGTGTCACTCCAAATTCCTATTTTTTTGGTGGGTGGCCAGGGTGGGTGGGTGCTCAGCCTTTCTCTTCTACTTTCTCCTTTTTATCCCTAATTTGTATTCTTCCTGTTATGTTTTGAAAAACCCAAGGTGGTTCCTAGGACTGAAATGGTTGTATACCACAATTTTTGTTATAAGGTTCTATTTCATGAATAGTGTCAGTAAGGACATACTAACAGAACATATATGGTAGAATGAAAAGTAGACATAAAGTCACTTAGAAATCTAGCAGTAGTAATTGACTAGATCTAGGAGAGAAGATGAAGCAATGTGCTGTTAAGAGCCATGAACAAGAAGCCATGAGATCTATATTCTCACACTGATTCTGACACTGACAGGATATGTCCATGGACAGATCACTTTACATCTCTAGGTCTTAGATACTCCCTTAAAAAATTAGCTCTATTATTTTAGGATTCAGTAACTTACGAACATTTTGAAACGACTCATGAGCCTACAGTCTATACTCTCTCAAAATTCACAATTACCACCCAGCTGAAACAATAAAGATCTCGTATTTCCTTCACTGAGGTAAACCAACTCAAGCATAAATAGGAATACCTCATAATTTAAAACCCTTTTCCTTCCAGCAAAATAAAACTGACAGCACAAAGCAATGAAATCAAATTCCATTAAGAAGTAAATCCCTAAGAGAAGAGCATGTGTGGAATCCTCTACTCTTCTTAGAAATACAAAGAGGAAAATAGAAAAAAAGCAGAAACCACAGGTAAGGTTTTTTATCCTGCTGCAGAAGATCCCACACCTTACTTTTGAAGCACAGCAAAGGGAGATATCAAGTCTAAAAAGTTGCCCTAAACCTAGTAATGTAGAGGAATAGTAGATAGAGACAGACATAATGGCCAGATGGACGTAAATTAGCATTGACGTATCTCATGCCATAGGAAGAATCAGAAAATTATCCTAGAAAGATGTACACTAAATAAGGCTTTGAGGGGATGAGAAGAACACAGCTAGACAGTAGGGAATCCTTGCTGATAGACAGTGGGGAATCAGAAGGGATGGTGACACCTCAGAGGATGCCACAGTCAAGGAAAAGAACCATATGCTTACTTCTCAGCTGTTAGACCCAACATAGCACTATCAGCAAGCCGCTTAGAAATTTGATATAGCACCAGATTATGAGGAGGCAAGACCTTAAACTGAGTTTCCATTCAGATCATTTAACCTGAAGGAAAATCTGAAAATGAAAATTAACCTTATTAAAAAGAGAATAAAAGAAATTACTTTTCTTGCTAGAAAAAAAAAGGAGGAGGGGAGAAAAGCAAGAGAATACGTTGTATGTATTTAAAACATTTTATTTTAAAAATTATTTACTAGTATTTTTTTCTCAAATCCATTTTGCCTGATCTAAAACTACAACAGGTGGACATTTCTATCATATAGCTCATACAAAACTCACAACTCCACATGGATGAAATAGGTAACACTAGAGAGACTTAAATTGTAAGTAGACAGGTAAATATCAATTTGATTCTATTTTCATTAATGTATACAAACTAATCTTAATTATAAGGTAAAATCAGGAATATGCCATTTATATTTCACAAACATTTTTAACAGCATGATTCAGGTCATTAGAAAACTAGTTCAAGTTGGTACAACTACAGAAAATTCAACATCTAAAGATTTTTATGACATGAATTTAAATTGGTGTGCCACATAAAATATTTCTTTTAAGTTAAAACAAATTAGACATGAAGGTACATATAAAAGCAGAAGAATCCAATTTTTACAGAAACTCAGAGACACAGATTTATTACTGCTAATACATTAGATTTCTTGCTTTCCCAAACATCATCTATAAACCCAATCTGTTAACTTACAATAGCTGTTACCCAATCACCTGGAGTAAAATTTTTTCACTAGTTAAAAAATAACTAGACAATACAAGAAGTGAAAATACAAATCTTATTTACACTTTTGGGTATAATTCATTCATAACTGTAAATTATTAACATTTAATAAAATATCACATACCAGGTACATCAATACATACTGATAAGAATTCATAACTCAGTCGTATTGTAATAGCATTGTAGGGTGAGAGATGGTAGCTACACTTGTGGTTAGCATAGTATAAAGTATAGAGTAGTTAAATCACTATGCTGTACACCTGAAACTAATATAATACTGTGTCACCTATACACCAATTAATAACCCAAATGATAATAATCTGAAGCTGATAAGAATAGAAAATAATTTGAAAAAAATTTTTTTACCATTTATTTATTTTTGAGAGAGACAGACAAAGACAGAGTGTAAGCAGGAGAGGGGCAGAGAGACAGGGAGACACAGAATCTGAAGCAGGCTCTAGGGTCCACGCTGTCAACACACATCCCAATGCGGGGCTTGAACTCACCAACCATGAGATCATGACCCAAGCTGAAGTCGGACGCTTAACTGACTCAGCCACCCACGCACCCCAAAAATAAAAATTTTTTTAATAAGTCTAGCTATTAGTCAAAGCCAACAAGTTTTTTCCATACTAAAACACTATCGGGGCACCTAGGCGGCTCAGTGGGTCAAGCATCCAACTTCGGTTCAGGTCATTATCCAGTGGTTCATGGGTTCCAACCCCTCATTGGGCTCTGTGCTAACAGCTAGGAGCCTGGAGCCTGCTTCAGATTCTGTGTCTCCCTCTCTCTGTCTGCCCCCCACCCAAAAATAAAATAAACATGAAAAAATTTTTAAATAAATAAATAAAACATTGTATACAACCCTTTAAGAAAGTTGCCAAATCTGAAAAGATTTCATTAATCATGCTATCCTAAAGCATTTTTTCCACTTCTGAGGCAATTATCAAAGAAGGTGTTAGTCTAAACAATATCATAAACCACAGCTCAATACAACCTTTAGTGAGTTTTAATAGTTGAAAGAAAAGCTTAACAGTTATCATCTTTCATGATGATTTCAATATTTCATCACAGTATTTACAATTATATAGTGATGCAAAATGCTAGTACATTTAAAGGTCTTGGTTATTCTTTTCCCAAAGGTATGGATGAAAAACGCGTTAAAAGCCTCAAATCCAACCACTAATGCAACTAAGTAATTTCAAAACACATTTCAGCACTTTGGAGAGGAAGGACTCAAAACACAACAAGTGAGTCAATAATTTCATACCTGTTCTAAGCTGTATTTAATTGACTATCACTTCCTAAGGCCATAATTGTTGATTAGTCAATTTTTACTAAAATATACTCTTAGCTAACTAATGCTCTTAAGTCATGTAACATCAACAACAAAGAAAATATACATTAGTGAAATCTATAAAATATAGTGTCCTACCAAATTTCAAATACATGCTTTTGATGGTAAAAGTCTTTTCTTAAGTTGGAGTTTATTTAAAAAAAATAAAAAAGAGTTTACTTAATAACCAAATTTAAGTATATTCCTTCCTACATCAACAAACAAATATAGAGAGAAGGGGCAACAATTAACATGCTACATATTAATTTATATTATTTTAATACAATTGTAACTTCTTTAAAGTGAACTTGACAGCTTTCTATAAATTCAATAACCGCCCACCCCCCCCACACAACATATTTTAGCATTTGAATGTACTACGTAAATTTACCTAGATTTTAAAAGTAATTCCCAAATAGTACCATATTCTAAAGTAAATAAAGTCAGGCCACAGATTGTCAAGATAGACTACACATACTACAAGGTGCCACTTTTTCTTTTTGAGGGGAGATCAAGCCATCAATGTTGACATTAAATGTAGTATCAACTTGGGGCACCTGGGTGGCTCAGTCAGTTAGACGGCCAACTTCAGCTCAGGTCATAATCTCACAGTTTGTGAGTTTGGTACCCACATAGGGCTCTCTGTTGTCCGTGTGAAGCCCACTTCAGATCCTCTGTCCCCCAACCCACCCCACCCCCTGCTCTCTCTCTGTCCCTTCCCAGCTTGCACATGCACATGGACGCAAACTCTCTCATTCTCAAAAATAAACATCAAAAACAAAATGTAGTACTAACTTTTTATTCTGGTAAGCTCATCACTAAATTTTTACTCTAAAAAAAGGAAAAAGGTATTAATGAGTGACATTAGGTTAAACACAGTAAAAGAACAAATATAATAAAGAAAAAATAGTACAAAGATAAAAAATAGAGACAACAGCAAGGAGAAAGGGTAAAAAATTTCTCTACAACCTAGGTAAAATCAACTTGAGGAAGCAAATCAATGCTTGTAACATAATTCTAGAAAGCCCAAGAACTGAAGTCACAGAGTACATATGAAGATGGTTGAGAAATAGGGATAAAAATAGTTTAAATGAATGAAAAGTAATATATAAAACAAAGAATTCCAGATCCTCTCCCTATACTGTATGTCATTCCCACCATGGTAAAACAAATACAAGTTTACTTTTCAGAGAAGTGAACTTCAGGACACTGTAAAAACCCTCACTGTAAAAAAAAACAAAAAACAAACAAATAACTTGAAAGTATGCTTACTGAACTATGAGACTCCAAAGCAATATTAAGACATTTTCTCTAAGAAAAACGAGAATCCATAATATTTAACAGTCTATCAATGGCAAAGGCAGCTCATTCATCACCAGTCGACAACTTGCACACAGCTGTGTGGGTTTTTTGTGCATTACACTTAAACGTGAGCAGATAGCAAAGGATTACTGGTCATTACAGGAAAAGACTCATTTGAATGACAGACATCAAAGAAATGAAAGAAAAGACTCACAGAAAAGAGCCAATATTGTTAAGGGCTGTGGAGAGTAAGAATAAAGAAAAATACAATTAATATAATTAGAAAGATAAAAATCTTCATGTAAACAATCAGGGCAGAGATTTTGTCTTATTCACTGGTATCTCTTGCCCCTGTATTAGAATTCTCCAAAGAAACAGAACAAATAGTATGGAGATATAAATCTTAGTAATTTAAAGAAACGGGTCACACAATTATGGACAGTAACACGTTCCAAGATCTATAGGGTTGAGTTTGTAAGCTGGAGACCCAGGAAAGCCAATGGTATAGTTATACCCCAAGTCAAAAAATCTAACAATCAGGAAAACTAATGGTGTATTTCTAGTCTGAGGCCAAGAGGCTCAAAACCCAAAAAGAGCCAGTGTTTCAGTTCAAGCCCAAAAGCAGGAAAAAGCTGAGGTTCTAGTTCCAAAGCAGTCAAGCATGTGAAATCTCTCTTACATGGGAGATAGTAATACTTTTTGTTCTAGTCAGGACTTTAACTGATTGGATTAGGCATACCCACAATAGGTAGGGCAATCTGCTCTGCATGGCCTACCATTTAAATGTTAATCTCATCCAGAAACCCGCCCACAAAAAAAATCCAGAAAAATATTTGAACAAATATCTAGAGACCCATGGTTCAGTCAAGCTGATACATTATAATTTGGCTATCTTTGGCTATGTAATGGTTATAACCATTATAAAAAGGTTAATTTTATACCATCAAAGCTCTTGTCTCCCCCAACAAAAAAGCCAGCAAACTAGAAAATGCTTTTAGAAATTAAAAGTATATCAAATAAAAATTCTGAAATTATTGGAAGATGTTGAGGAAGCCTCTCAGAAAGTAAAATAAAAGATAAAATGAAGGAAAAACAGATGGGAATGGATATGAAAATCAGAAAATTTAATCCAGATAGTTCAACATCAAACTAACAGAAGTTCTGGAAACAAAATTAGAAAAAACAGGCAGCAAGAAATTCCCACAGAAATAATTCAAGAAAATTTCTCTGAACACAAGTATATACTTTTTTCAGACTAAAAAAGTTTACATAAAATGCCAAAGATAATGAATTTAAAAGATCCACCCACATCAAGGCATAATGTAGTAACAACAATAATTTTTAAGGTAATAAAAATACTAAAAGCTACCAGGGAAAAAAATTTGGAGATTATAATTTTCAGTCTCTCATACTAATATCCAAACATGCTATCGATCAAGTATAAAGGTTAAAATAAGAAAAAAAAAGTTTCACACAAGCAGGGTCTAAAAAATTCTACCCCTCATGCATTCTTTCTCAAGAAACTACAAAGGAAGTGCCTCATCAAAATTAATACAGACACCCCATTATCATCCTCCATACCTATCCTGCTTTAATTTTCTGATGGCATACTAATTACCCACCAAATTCTTTCCTGCCTTTCCCTTTGTTTTATCCTCTACTACATTCCCACTTTTCAAATTTAAAAGTCACTGTGAGACACAGAAGATAGACACTGCAGCATAAGAGAGAATAGGAAAATTCTAGGCTGCGAAAAGAAACCTCCAGATAACAACTTTCTACAGACCTAAAGAGTAACCAATTCAGATTGGAACATAAAAATAGAGAAGTACAGGTACTACATCTCTAAGAAAAACAACTGAATCAATAGATAACAGGTGTGTTTGATCACACTGGCAGAAATTTTATGATTTTAGTGGACAATTTAGAAATAAATTTGTAGTGGGCACACAAATTTAAATAAACAAAAAAGTAGGAAATTATTAATTTCAAAAGGGAAAAATGAAAGGAGAGAAAAACAAGTGAGAAGAAGGAAGAAGAGGAGAAAGAAAAGGTAATCCTGAGTTACATTTTGTAGCTTTGTTGTGACTAATTACATTGTCATAATAATGCAAATGATAAGTATGGTTTAGAAAGAACAATATAAAGTAACTCAAAGGTCATCTTCCATGGAAGACATTACTAGATAATGTCTAAAACAGAAAAATCAAGAAACAGCTATTATATCATTTAGAAATATGAAGATAACTGGCAGAGTCAACGACTAAGATTTAGTGAATATGGCCCCTTGCAGAAAGTAAGAATCAAGGGGGAGAGGAAAAACAGAGGCCAGGAACTGTTGTTTTTCAGTTTAAGTATGATATTATTGTTAGATTTTTAAACAATATACATTTTCTTTGAAAAAAAAATTATATTAAAAATTGTATACTAACTAGACAATAGGTATTTATCCAAAATATTGTGAAATAGCTTTAAATAACCAAACAACCCTTCAAGTTTCACAAATACAGGTATCAAAACTGTGAAAAAATTTATCATAAACCATTAAGAATTACTTTTTTAAAAGTCAGTATTCTACATCTTACCAAATGAAATTAATTTTATCTCTACTGCTTTTGACAGTAAAATATTCTTTTCTGTAAGTATTGATGTAAGGATGCAAAATTAATTTCAATTAAACAAAGGAATGAAGAATAATTTGTTAACAAAAACCTAAACTCATATAAACTATTTCATTTTCCCTGTAAAAATATACAAAAATTTAAAGGCTTGTGCTCTTCAATGAAATATCAATATTAATATTTTAAGATGTTGTTACAGTTATGTATGCTTTTGTAAAGTAAATCAAATTGGTTGGATGTAGCTCCAATTCCCTAAGTAGATGACAGAAACATTAGTAGGAGTCAAGGGAGGAGGCCACAGAGGAGAGCTCAAATAACGAAGGGAATGTATTAACACAAAATTGGAAACCACATTATACACAGGACTAAAGGTCAAAACTAGAGAAAACTTGTTCATGGTCAAGATATAGTAATCTTAAGTGCTCAAAGTAAACGATCAAGAACTTTTCAACAGTGTTTGCGCTTTATGTCAGCACTCTCTCAACAGCTTATCTAACACAAATCCGAGTAACCACATACCAGGAAAGAGTATGGCATAATAGTAAAGGACAGGTTTTTATTCCATTGTCTCTTTAGAGGGTAAAACAAATCATTACCCAAAATAGAATATCCTGTGGAAAGTTTTGGTTTCAATGATTTCTATAGTCATAAACTATTAAAATGTACATCTACTTTGTACAAATATTATGATTCAATTTATAAATGAAATACACATACAGATAACTACAAAGAACACAGAAAAAAAATCTATTAAAGTTGAATTAGCAAATGGTTCGATTTTACAATTGCTTTTTAACAAATATTTTTGAATGTGTACTAAGTGCAAAGAATTGAATATTGAGAATGCATTTACTGGATTTACAAAGTAAAGAATGCAAAAGTTTAAAAATCCAAAACATTGAGATAACCATGCAATCAATTATGCAAGTGCTATAAATATAGTTTTAAGTTATTTGTAAATAATAAGAAAACAACAGTCCCCTTGCTGTTGTGTTTAAGCATACATTAAAATTAATACATTTACAAGTCCCTGTAAATCTATTTTTAAACTTTTTCAGGAAAAACATACTCCCCAGCGAATAATGATCCTTCGAGTAACTTCCAAACTGGAATCAATTTAGCCAAGATCTTTTACTAATCAATACAGAAAGCTTGATTTCAATAAAGGTGACAAAAGTTGCTCTAACCCTTTCCAGCTACAAGCTCTCAACAGATGATCATCATTAAGCTTATATCAGGGCTTCACATTCAGGAGCGATATAAATGTGTCCTATTAGTACATGGTCAGTCTATTTGGCAACTCCAGTTCTCCAGACATATGGCAATTGCTGCCCTTTGAGGTCTGAAGTCAAGTCTTTAGGGAATCTCATAGCCTGCATTGAAATTACAGGGAGTGTTCATTAGAGACTGCTGGAGAGGAAACATGAAAGACTTCCATTAAAACTATATAAAACGGCTAATTATTTTTAAAAGATTTTTAAACCCTCTAGTGTACTCAGCAACAATAAAAAATATTTACCAACTGAATTATTTTTAAAAGCACTGCTTTCAGGACATGGGTGAAAATAGCTTTCTTCATGCCTTCCCATTCCCCACACCTCAATACACCTAACAATCATTTTATAAGAATAATCAAGATTTTGTATGATGGGAGAGAAAATTATATTTGCCTCTAAACTCCTTCTACAGATCACTGTAAACATTTATGAAATGGAGGAATTTTTAGGGGAAAGTTTTGTTTTCTATTAATTAGTTTTAAATAACATATACTGTGAACTTAAACTCAGCCAGACATACATGTTCCTTTTTAAATGCTTCTTTTTTTATCCAAAAGTCTGCCTTTATTGCATTTTATTCCATCTTAAACTAATAAACATAAAAAGTAATAAGGACAGAATAACATAAATTACTAGTCATTTGTAAGATGGCATTTATCAGATAATATTATGGAAAATATATGAAGATTCAAATGTTTAAAAATTTTGTAAATGTCAAAAAATTAACAGAGAAGTACAAAGAAATTTCATGTCTGTGCTTTCTCAGAATTTTGAAAGATATAAAAAGGATAAATATTTTCTAACTAAGGCTGCCATTTTAACTTTTAAGATGTATAGCCACTTTTTAACATCAGAGAACGACTATTTGTTAAGGTTCACAACAATACTACTACATAATATTTATTTCAGTAACAAATCTATAAAATGTTACACAAAATTCATTAGCTTAACTCAATCATTTCTTGAATTCACATATATGTTTGATTTCTGACAGCCTAATTCCAAAAAAGTAATTACAACCTCAATCCATATGTAAAAAAGATAACAGAAACCAAGTACGTTAAACCAGTTTAAAAGAATAAAAATCTAAAGAAAACAGATTACGAATGATTTATATGAATGCCTAGTGCTGAAGTTAATTACAAGTAACCCAATAAAATAGTGCCTTTATTATTGTACAGCAAGTAATAGCTCTAGATGTAAAAACCAGAACTCTTTCTGCTGACTTTTGCATGCCCAATCCCACAGCACACAACATTAAGAATTAAACATGTAGTAAATAAGGCATATAGAAAACAGCAGTTTTAAAGTAAAAACTGAAAACTCTCCTGCTGTTTAACCATTTGGGATCTTCCACTCTAATAGTGACCACAGTAAACCGATACTATGTATTCACTGAGTAAATTCCTAATGTTAATATAAAGTGAGATTTGAACTTCAGTGCAGTTTTACACCACGTGGAAAATAAATAACTGCAAAACCACATTTATTTTAACATTCATTAGGGGCAAATAACTTTTCTTTTATGCTTATGCTATGAAATGATGGTATCTTAGAATAAAATTTTTCCAAATCTCACGCTATTATCAACCTACAAAGTTTTGGTCTTGATTTTAAAAGACACATATATTGCATGCTACAATAACATGTTAATAGTTCTCAACAGCCACAACTTGTAGCCAATCACAGTATACTTGATGACTTCTGGTGAAGAGGAAAAAGACTTTTCAGTCCAGAATGATTCCTTAACTCTTTCAAATATTTATCAATGCACCAGTAAGATTTTAGCGGACAGCAGCTTTAAGTATAATGCAAAAGTCCTAAGATATGTTGGGATAAAAATCATCATGTAGATCATTCTTTGACCTACAACATAACTGAAACAGTGATACAATGAAATACTTGATAGTCCAGTTGCTGCACAAATAAACCAGGGCTGATGAAACAAATAATCAATAGTACATCTCTGTGGCAGTATATTATTCCCATCAATTCCTTCTCCATTAGAAATACATGCAATATTAGCTTCTTTTACTTTTGTGGGGGTGGAGGTGGGTCAATAACTTCACAAACTGGCACTGCTCTCTTCTACTATGGTGAAACATTTTAAAGGTGGTACTCTCGGTCTCTTTGATTTCTCAATAGTACCTGATTCAATTTTCCAATAACAAACCTGCAAATCCTTGTTAAGGAAATCATAACACTGTTAGGTGAAAGCCTGAGGAGGACTGCACTAAGAACACTCAAGACATCATCAAAGCATTACTAGACAAACTGTCACAAACTTAAAGTCTCTTCCCTCACAGTTCTGGAGGCCACAGTCCAAAATCAGTTTCACTGAACTAAAATCAAGGTGTCAGCAAAGCTCCTCTCCTTCCGGAGGCTCTAGGGGAGAAGGTGTTCCTTGCCCTTCCCCGCTTTGGTGGCTGTCAGCATTCTTTGGCTTGTGGCCACATTGCTCTCTGTTTCATCTTCACACTCTCCTCTGTGTGCCTCTCTCTTAATATGCATCTGGTTATCACTTATAAAAATAGATATAATGGCCTTTAGGGCCCACCCAGACAATTCAGTAGTGTTCCCTCATCTCAAAATCCTCAACTGAATCACACACAAAATATCGTTTTTCCAAATATGGTAACATTCACAGATTCCAGGGATTTGACATGGATAATTTTGAGGAGCCTATCACACTAGAGAAATCAAATTAAAAGAATGAAAACAGCAAGTTGAAGTTCAAAAAATTTAAGATTCAGAGAAATAAAAACATTTTTTAAAAAAATTAGTATATCATGACAAGAGGTGGAAAAATGTTAAGCAAGTCAACACCTCAAAGTGTTGGTTCTAACAGTGACTGAGTTGTGACTGGTTTTGTTTTCAGTTCCAAAAAAATCAGTTTAACTTACAAAATATAAAGCCTATCAAGCTACATGAAACTGAAAGCTGAGCCACTGAGCTACTAGTAACAAGCAGACATCATAAATAGCAACTTCTTACAATTAATTAACAGAGAAGTAAAGACAGCACTGCCAAATATTTGAATAAGTAAGGCAGCAGTCCAGAGGTGGAAAAAAGGAATAAGAAAAAGAAAACTTGTTAAAAAAAATTCTCCCATTATTTTACTTTATTGCTAGTGACCAAACTCCTTTTTTCCTTAACTTACAGTACTAGCAGATAGGACCCTATTCTCACAAATTAGACTTGTGCTACAAACAACGAGTCTTTTGAATAGATATGCATGTGAGACAACTCTGAAAGATTAAGCGAATGTATAAGCTTCCTTAGGTAAAGGAATAGATCATCTTTCCTACAAAAAAGAAACAAGAAACCAAAAGGAAATTTGCCCTCGATTATGTAGTAACTGGTAACGAGAATAAACTGACAAACCGAAAGACCCAGTAAGGCAATACCACTGTTTTGGGGGTCCTGGCTGGATCAGTCAGTGGAGCATGGGACTCTTGATCTTGGGGTTGTGGGTTTGAACCCCATGTTGGGTGTAGAGATTACTTAAAAATAAAAACAATCTTTTATTTAAAAAAAAAATAGATAATGCGACTGTTTTAATTGAATGCCTAATAAAAATTTAAGTTTCCAAATAATTTTCCAAAATACGTAATTACTATTTGGGGCAGGTGGATGGTTCAGTTGGTTAAGCATCTGACTCTTGATTTCTGCTCAGGTCATTATCTCACAGTCATGAGATCCAGCCCCGCGTCAGGCTCCGCACTGGATGTGGAGCCTGCTTAATATTCATTCTCCCTCTCCCTCTGCCGCTACCCTGGCACACAAGCATGCACATGCACTCTCACTCTCTCTCTCTCAAAAAATAAAAAACCACACATATATAATTAGTATCAACGAATGCAGTGTGTGTCTAGTATTTAGGACATTAGTATACATTTTCATACTCATTATATGTAAATGCATACCGTGAAAAGGATAGTCAGGACAATGTGGAGAATGGGTTTAGGGTTATGGAGCTTGGTTTTTTTGGTAAATTACCAAGAAAATGGCATGAAGTCCGTAGCACACATGTCAAATATCAATACTATTCACAAGGCAGCACAGAAGTATAAAATAAAACAAAACAGTTATCAAACACCTTGAAAATAAGGCAGAGGAGTTTGAATTTGACAAGAGAGTAAACTGTAACTTCTCTTAGGAAATCTAAAGAGACTCTCCTCGGTAAGTAAATTTGTCAAAATGTACTGAAGGAAGTAAAATCAACAGAAAGGAGGCAGGTCATTTCACAATAAAGGAGTAAATTGGATCATAATCTGTGACTCTTTTACAGAGGTGTTTTTCAAATGCTATCTCCTTTTATCCCTTTCCGTCACCCCCATTCTGATCAGACTCAAGGTGAAACTCATAATAAGCAACTATTAATGACAATGATATATTTAGCCAGAAAAAAAGTTCATCATCAATGAACTAGATTAACTCTAGTAAAGTATTTCTTCACTATGGTTAACACAGGGGGGGGGGGTATTGAAAGTAATGTAACATAAACTTAAAGGTCTGAAGTATACAAAAGAGACCCTTTAAAAAATCATTAGTAGGGCACCTGGGTGGCTCAGTCAGTTGAGCAAATGACACTTGGGTTTTGACTCAGGCCATAATCCCAGGGTCGTGGGATTGAGCCCCGCGTTGGGCTCACACTGAGCTTGGAGTCTGCTTGAAATTCTCTCACCCTCTGCCCCTCTCCCCAATTCACTTTCTCTCTCTCTCTCTCTCTCTCTCTCTAGAGAGAGAGAGAGAGAAAGAAAGAAAGAAAGAAAGAAAGAAAGAAAGAAAGAAAGAAAAGAGAAGAGGAAAAAGATTCTCTCCCTCTGTCCCTCTCCCCTGCTCATGCTCTCTCAAATTAAAAAAAAAAAAAAAAATCATTAGAGTAGTGATCTCTATAACAACCATCAATCTCACTTGTATTCAGGTATACAATTGACACCTGTAAAATATAGGGGTTAGAGGCAGTGATTCCACACAGTTGAAAATCTGCATATAGCTTTTGACTCTCCTAAAACTTAACTACTAACTAATGGTCTACTGTTGACCAGAAGCCTTATTAATTAAACAGTTGATTAAGGCATATTTTGTATGGGGGCACCTGGGTGGCTCAGCTGGTTGAGCGTCCAACTCTTGATTTTGGTTCAGGTCATGATCTCATGGTTTATGAGATCAAGCCCCTCATCAGGCTCTACAAAGACAGTAGGGAGCATGCTTGGAATTCTCTCTCTCCCTCTCTCTCTCTGCCCCCTTTCCCATGCACATGCACGCTCCTACTCTCTATGAAAATAAACATTGAAAAAGACATATTTTATATGCATTATATAATATATTCCTACAATTAACCTAAAGAAAATGTTCTTAAGAAAATCTAAGGAAAGGAAAATAACATTTACAGTACTGTAGTTATCAAAAAAAAATCTGCATGTAAGCAGACCCATATACTTCAAATAGTGTTCAAGTATTAAAACTGTACTTTATTGACTTTCCTAAGAGGGGCTTTTAGTATAGTTAGCACAGAAAAGGGTAGAATCACCTTTGGGATCCTATGGAAAATATGTTACCCATTAACCTTGTCTACTTGGAAAAGGCCAAAAACTAGTCATCTATTGGAATTCTCCTAGCTCTAATATTCTATGGTTCTATGAGATGAAAATGTATTAGACTGGGCATATAACCACAGGAAGGAAAGAAAATAATTTTTTAAAAAAGACAGTACAGAATGGTGGACTGAATGTGTGAAGCAAAGATCTAAAAAAACAAATTACCTTCATAAAAAAAAACAAGAGTCATTGAAAATACTGAACAAAAGGGAGAACATTTTTGTATGCTGTTGAAAACACATTAGATTTGTTAGGTAGAAGCTAGAATGCCCCAAGCCAGAGTCCCAAATCTTTGAGGGGAAAATGGTAGAGACAGGAGCTGGAGTAAGGACTATGATAAACAAGTTACACATTAAAAGCCCAGGAGCACAACATCCTGACTTTATGGCTTCCAAGACCTTGGGGCTGATAGATCAAGAGCCACAGGTGCAGAGCATGGGCTCTCTTCTTCCACCTCTGCCAGACGGTAACCCCTAGATTCAATACAATGTGTTTGCGTTATAGTTACCCTCTCCTTCCGCAGAGAAAGGCTGCTCTGGTATAAACCTTGTAGGATCAAAAACTCTCCCTCCCAACCTGTGGGAGTAGTCCTTCAAATGACTCAAAGCAGCTTCCATTAGAGACCACCCCACTGTGCTTTCCAGCTCCTCCCAGCCCAGAGAGACCCAGTAATACCCAATCCTAAAAACAACCTACTGGTTGGTTCCGCCTCTGGAAACCTGCCAGCTCTCCCCTAGACAGTGTACTGTTGCTTTAATAAAACTGTTTTCTGCTTTCACTTTGGTGCAGATCTCTAATTCTTTATCGTGTTACTGTAACAATGCTAAGAGCCCAGACACAATGCTTTTCATGCTGACAGATTCAGAAACTGATTTTAATTTACAATCTACTTTGAGCTAGGAAATGTTCTATATACTTTCTCATGTTATCTAACACAATCTTTATTACACCCATTTCACTCAAGAAGAAACTGAGTCTCAAGCAAGTGAGACTTGGTTACTGAGTTGATAAGTGGTAGTAGAGAATAAACATTTATTAAAATTCAAAATCTAGGGGCGCCTGGGTGGCTCAGTCGGTTAAACATCCGACTTTGGCTCAGGTCATGATCTCCCGGTCCGTGGGTTCGAGCCCCGCGTCAGGCTCTGTGCTGACGGCTCAGAGCCTGGAGCCTGTTTCAGATTCTGTGTCTCCATCTTTCTCTGACCCTCCCCTGTCCATGGTCTCTCTCTGTCTCAAAAATAAATAAATGTTAAAAAAAAATTTTTTTTTAAATAAAATAAAATTCAAAATCTATCATCACAGTATTTCCCTGGCCTCGGCCTCTTCTTAAGATCCTGTCCAAGGCATCCTTTACTTTTCTCCTTGTTGTACATGATGGAGACAACAGTCTCCTCTAGTCTACTTCCAGCAGCTGAGGAATTTACTATTAGAAAAACAAATAGACTTCAGGGTTCTGATTCTTACTTCATTCAGGTCTAAATCAAAGTTCCAACTTCAGATTTCTTAAAACTGCATACATGCTTTATGGAAGCTCATGTCATAAAAACGGCAGCTTAACTAAAAATAGCTGCCTGCCTAAGAAATGCATAATAGATGGAATATATGTGTAATTACTAATATATAATAATTATCCCTTCCTATATTATGCTATTATATACTAAATACCTATTTCAGGCACTAATGTGCAAAATAACTTTTATCTCAGACCAACTGAGCCAAACAGTGTAAACACTTCAGACAGCAAAATTTAAATATGAATCCTCAGAAATTTGAATATTCTGATTAAATCCATTAAATTATATAATATTTATTTAAAAATATATGGTAAAGAATACAGTTCAGTCTTCACAAAGTTATCAGAGTCTGATATTAAACAAAGACAATCTTAAGCTCTGTACATTTAACCTAGCCTTTCTGTAATTCTTAAACTTCAATAGATTAATTTGAAATAATAGAAAAAGGACTAAGAAAAACCAAGCGATAATAGCTGAGAAAGAGACACCAACCTGTATTCATAATTACATTAAAGCTAAAGAAAAAGGTCATTTTGGATTATTTCCATTCATGTATTCTTCCTTTTTGCTAACTCTCTTCTTAATCCCAAATTTAAAAGACCAGTTGTAAAATGGCAGGGTGCCAAATTAAAACACACTTTATTTTCAGATGTCTCCATACTCATAGGCTGACTTCCTGTCAGGAAGAGTTCTATTTCAATGAATACCCCAATCAGCAGGGAACTTGCAGAATTAAGTGCCAGTTGATATTACTTTGTTTTGCATTTACCACCCTTGAGAATAATGTTCAAAGATCTAGTTATATAGTCAGCATGGTATCATCCTTCTGACTAGACGGCCAAGCCACAGGGTGTACCGCCAGTTCCACAGAATTTACCTTAAAAGGTTGTGTTTTCTAAAACCTCGTGTGCTAGTGAATCAACAGGATGCCTGTATTTCAGAATAAATCCTACATCTAAAGTTAAATTATGCTTCTCTTTAGTTGTAACAAAGCACTTTAAATTAATACTGGAACAGTCTGGAAAGCATCCAGACTTAAATAAAGATCAATTAATGTGCACTAACCAATCAACTTAAATATTTTATTTTCTGAAAGTAAAATGCAGTACTTAGTCTGATTGACTTTTTAATGTTTTTGCTGATGTTTAGAAAGAAATGCTTCCATCTTATAAAATCAAGTTATCTCTTATAAAAATTTAAATCAAGTAAGTCATAAATATTTTTACCACATTAGCATAAAGTTAGAAAGCTCATTTCAAGTATTTTAACATTAGTATTTTTAGTACATTTAAGATTTTTCATCATCAGTTAATACAGCCTGAATTTTGAACTACTTTTTCTAATTCCCACAGACTTGCTCTGTAGTTCCTTCTTATAAGATCAACTGTTTATATTGTACATAAAACTAATTCTGAACATTTCACTATAGAACGCCTATGCTCAAAGCCTTTGTCCATTATAAGGATAAAATGCTCAAAGAAGCTCTAAGTCAAACATGGGTGGTTGTAATGGAAGACCCTTCTTTTTATTTTTTTCTTCTCAATGTCAGTCACTACTCTATTGATTCTCACCTATTCATAATCAAAAGGTTGTGAGCACCGGACTATAACAAAGCTCAGAGACAATCAATTTACATTCACTTATTTTCTACAAGTATTTTCTGAGGATGAATATAAACACATCCAAAAATAAAAGGGAGGTGTAACATTATGAAAGGTTAAAATATTAAATTACATTGATCCTAGTTGTACTATAATACATATAAACTGATCTTAAAAAAAGCCAATGACTCCAAAATCCTATTTTCACTGGAAAAAATAAGGTCGGTTACAAAAAAAAGGGAATGATTTACTTATAGCATATCAAAGTATGAGTTTCAACATTTAATTTAATACATTTTGCCAATTTGTTGCCATGCAAGCACTTTTTAGCACTTTGAAACAAAATGGTGAAAATCTTTCTACTCAGATACAGATTTGTTTCTTTTGTGAAACAATGACTTACAGGTATTAATACATTTTGGGGAGAACTACCATCTGTTCATATTTTGTTAGCAGAAAATGTGATGTCTGGAACAAATGCTGAGTTTCTGAAGCTAATGGCTTAAAGGTGATAGAAATAACTCTACAGAAAGAAGAAAACCTACAATGCACAGACTTGATTTCTTCATGAGAAGTAATCAGTTGTTATTCTTTTAATCAGATCTTTTGATACCCAAAGCTTATCAGGTGAAGGAGATTTAATATGTATTACTTTCTTACTTTAAAACCTTTAACTATAAGGTAAGAGTTCACAACAAGGGTTTGAAGCCTATGTATAAGGTTAATGTATTTCAGATCAAGAAAGAATTTAACAATCATTAAAGTGAATTGTGTCTATTCTTTAAATACTTTTCAATGAATCAAAACTTAATTTAAAGGAAAATTTTACCTAAATAAGATACATACATTGATTTACTCAACACTTATCTATCAAATGTTTATTTTATTATTATTATGACCCTAATAAGCACTACAGAATAAAATGAAGAAAAAAATCATTTCCTGACCTCAAGAAGTTTTTCATCCAATGAAAGAAACAAAAAATATATTATGGCACAAACAGAGCTCTTAAATCTCTAAGTTTAACTCTTCTTTTTTTTTTTTTTAACGTTTATTTATTTTTGAGACAGAGAGAGACAGAGCATGAATGGGGGAGGGTCAGAGAGAGGGAGAAACAGAATCCGAAACAGGCTCCAGGCTCTGAGCTGTCAGCACAGAGCCCAACGCGGGGCTCAAACTCACGACCCATGAGATCATGACCAGAGCCAAAGTCGGCCACTTAACCGACTGAGCCACCCAGGCGCCCCAAGTTTAACTCTTCTTTATCACTCATCTTTGTAAATTGAAATTTAGGATAGAATTAAATTCATAACTCATAATCCAATGTTGAGGTCATATAAACTAAAACTGGAAGACAAGTAATAGTTAATAGGATTTGGAATTACTTTTATAGTAAAAGCAAAGAAAACATATGAGTATTTTTATTACATAATACATGCACAGAGAGATTTTGGTAATGCATTCTCGTGTCAAAAATATCTACACATGTCACAGACTGAGTGCTTCAGATCATAGAATAGCAAACGCCACTCCCATCTATTAATTTAATTGTTTGTCCGGAAATCTAACTGAATGAATGTCAACTATGGCATTCCAATCTCTACTTAATTCTCAGGGTTCAGGATCTCCACAATAGATTCATTTTGTTTACTGTCTCAAGAAAATGCCTTATACATAAATTATACTTTTAAAACACAGAAGTACTACTGATTTCAGTAAAAAAGCCCGGCCTTACACCACAGGATAATATCTCCACTCTTAATTCTTCAACTGTATTAGCGTCTTTAATGACTTCACATTTTTATTATATCTAGGTTGCAATCCCACCCAAGCTACTGCAAATCCTAGTTGATTCGATGAATAAATGGATGACATGTGAAGAGAACTTGCCAATTTATGACTTAGATATGTAACTATAAACAGTCTATTGCTAAAATTTTATTCATTTATTTGACAAATATTTACTGAAAACTTATTTCATTTGAAACTATATCATATAACATTCACATAGATTAATTTCATTTTCTTTTGAACCTCTGGGACCTCATTAAGTGCATACCAAAATTCAATTCTATACACAGGTCAATAATAATATAGGTAATATCCATTAACATAAAATATATTCTCACCCTGGTTTCCAGACTTTATGCTATATACTTGAACTTCAATATACAGCACAAATCACCACAATATTGGCTAAAAATATAATGCGATTCACTCAATCAATATAGGAAATAGCAATATTATCAACTGATGTCAAAATATTTGAATTTATCCTAAACTCAGGGTTAGTACTATATAAATATTGTAAAAAAGAAAAACAAAATACACACACACACACACACACACACACACAGTCCTCATTAAACTTAATATGTTCTAGAAAGAATTGCCAATTCTTACTACAATCACTTCTAAAGAACTCCCTCTTCAGAAATAACATGTAAACTGGGAGTTATGTCCAAATTACCTACAAAGGAGAGAGAATAAATGACTTGAGATAATTTCTTCTAAATGAAGCAAAAATAATCACAGTGTTTCATGAAGAAAATAATTACTTTTGCATATCTAGTGATTTTTTTTAGACACTGTGATAGAAGAAGCAAAGAAAAACAAAAGAGTACCAAAAAAGAGGCATTTCCTGCATTATTCACTGTCTCATCTCTGATGCAACAGCAGCTTTTCTCAAAGTGTATTTTATAAAACTTATCCACATGTACCATGGCCACAAAGACGATTCTGTGATCAAATGTGCTAATATTATTTCCATTACAGATTCAACAATATACATTATATACATATTTTTATATACATATTTTATACACACAAACACACAACACACACTCCCATACATACACACATATTTACTAAAGGCTTTAAGGGGCCCTCCAGTAAAGAAAGCTAATTAAATTCAAACATTACCAAAGTTATATCCCACTATATATTTTTTTCACAGAACACCCATTATCTTCATACAGTACACAAACTGGAATTTGCTTTACTATAAGTTTCGGATAGTGAGGGGCACCTGGATGGCTCAGTCAGTTGAGCATCTGACTCTTGATTTTGGCTCAGGTCATGATCCCAGGGTTGTAGGATCAAGCTCAACACTGGGCTCCAAGCTTAGCATGGAGCCTGCTTGAGATTCTTTCTCTCTTTCTCTCTCTCTCTCTCTCTCTCTCTCTCTCTCTCTTTCTCTCGCTCTTCCTCTCTCCCTCCCTCTGGCCCTCTCTCCTGCTTGTATGTTCTGTTTTTAAAATAAAAAAAAAATAAAATAAAAATACTATATTTTAAAAAATAAAAAATTTTGGATAGTGAACACTGACCAAACAAGCACATGGCTACCACAAATCCAATCAAGGAAAGCTATACCTACTGAAAGAAGTAGAGCAAATGATTTAAGAATTTTAATATCCATTTTTCCTGATGAAAGTATAAGAACAGATAAAAATTTACAAAAAAAAGTATTTATTTTTTTGACAGAGAGTACACAAGCATGAGTGGGGGAGTGGGGAGAGGGAGAGAATCTCAGCACAGAGCCCAGTCTCATGACTATGAGATCATGACCTGAGCCATAATCAAGAGTCAGACCCTTAACCAACTGAGCCATCCAGGCACCCCAAGAATTCAAAAAATTTTCATTGCAAGTCAGTCACCTGAAATGATCTATTCAAGAACAGAAATAAAAATGGTATTAAATTAAATAGGGATTGATAGTCCCTAGGTCCACACCCTGCCCCTCTATTTCTGTTTCTCTCCAAGTCCTCATGAACTTCTATATTGTATTACAATTGTTTGTCTTTCTCATTTGAACATACTTTCTTTAAAAAGAGGGGCTTATCTTAAAAGCATCCAATACATGTCTGCTAAATAAAAGAATACCACAAGCATGCATAGAGAGGAGGACTCAGGGCAGACAAATTCACACAAAGCTCTGTAGAAGAGTGAGCAGGAAGACAGCAGTGGAGTAGGACCCGAGGCTCACCTTGTCCCACGAACACAACTGGATAATTAGCAAATCAAACTTAATACCCCAGAAATTGACCTGATAAGAACAAACCCTACAATGAAAGGGAGAGAGGAGGCCACATTGAAGAAGGCAGAAAGTTCAGAGATGAGGTTTAGGGGGGAAATGGATCATAGCAGCTACAGTGGGGAGATAGCTGTGATCATGGAGACGGGCACAAGACAGAGGAGCAACAGGGGAACACACAAGAAGAATGTTTCCCCCAAAGACACTGACTTGGAAAATAAGAGGGGTTGAGTTCCTACAACCACCAGGGCTTACAGCCCTACAATTTCAAAGGTCAGCAGGCTTGGCTGAGAAAGAGCCTGGAGGGCACTGCCATGATCCCTAGAGAGAAGGCAGGCAAACAACTCAGGAACAGACAGCATATAAACAATGATCTGAAGAACCCCTGGAGCACACAGTGGGAAGATTATTCCCTGTTCTCAGAGGTGTCCCTAAAAGCCAGGGTTCACACAGACCCCTCTCTAGGAACAAAGGAGATGAAAGGCGCTATTTCCCTCCTCCACCCCTCAAGATAAACAAAGAGCCACATTAAGGAAGCAGCATAACACCAACACTGGCTGCTAACTTGCTTACACCAAGTCTCAGCCCCCTGTGCTCCAGTGGAACTGCCTGTTTCAGTCACACTTGCCTCAGATCCAGCATGGAAAGCCCCTCCAACAGAAAACTAGCAGAAGCCCTTGCCCAGAGAGTTTCACAAGGTCTCAGTTCCAGTGGAGATGGTGACAGATCTCAGTTCACAAGCAGGTCACAGCACACCTACTTAAAACTCACCCTGTTGAGGCCAGGAATCAAACTCTGCCCACAGCAGACAAGAAGAGCCTCTGCAGACCACTGGCCTGAAGGATAAAGCAGACAGAACACAACAGCAGAAGACATACAACACACACTGGAGACACTTCCTGAAGTGCCAGGCCCTGGGCACTACATGACCTCTTTTTCATAAGGCCATTACTTTCAGAAGCAGGAGACATAAATGGCTTTTCTAACACAGAGAAGAAGGCAGAGACTTAGACAAAATGCCAAGATGGAGGAATTTATCCCAAATGAAAGAACAAGATAAAGTCAACACCAAAAATCTAAGCAAAACAGATGTAAGTAATACTCCTGATGGAGAATTTAAAGCAATGATCATAAAGATACTCAAGGGGCTTAAGAAAAGAAGTCATCAGTGAGATCCTTGCCGTAGAGATAAAAGAGTTAAAAAAGAATCAATCAGAGATGAAGAATGCAATAAACGAGATTAGAAACACACTTGATGCAATGAACAGAAGGCAAAAGAAGGAGAGGAACAAATTAGTGACCCAGAAGTCAAAGTAATGGAAAGTGATGAAGCTGAAAAAAGGGAGAAAGAAGACTTGTACAAAATGAGAACAGACTTAGGGAACTCAGTGACTCCATCAAACATAATAACATTTGTATTATAAAGTCCCAGATGAAAAAGGGAGAGAAAAGAGGGCAGAAAATTTGAAGAAATAACAGGTGAAAAATTCCATAATCTGGGAAAGGAAACAGACATTCAGATCCCGGAGGCACAGAGAACTCCTATCAAAATTAACAAAAGCAGGCCAATACCAAGATATATTATAATAAAATTTACAAAATACAGTAATAAAGAAAAAAACTTAAAAGCAGCAAGACAACAGAAATAATTAACTTACCAGGAACACCCATAAGACTTATCTGGAGATTTTTCACCAGAAACTTGACAAGCCAGAAGGGAGTGGCATGATATAAGCAAAAAATTGAATGAGAAAAATCTGCAGCCAACAATACTCTATCCAGCAAGCCTATCAATCAGAATAGGAGAGAGAACGATTTTCCCAAACAAAAATTAAAGGAGTTTGTGAACTAACTAAACCAGACTGCAAGATATATTAAAGGGGACTTCTTGAGTGAAAAGGAAAAACCAGAGTAACAACATAGGGGCACCTGAGTGGCTAGGTCGGTTAAGTATCCAATTTCAGCCTAGGTCATGATCTCACTGTTACCGAGTTCAAGTTCCACATCGGGCTCTGTGCTGACAGCTCAGAGCTTGGGACCTGTTTCAGATTCTGTGTCTCCCTCTCTCTCTCTGCCCCTTCCCCACTCACACTCTGTCTCTCTCAAAAATAAACATTAAAAAAAGAAGTAACAATATAAGGGCAAGAAACGCAAAAGCTGTATAAATGAATATTTCTGTAAATATCAGTCAAGGAACTCACACACACACAGAAAGGATATGAAATAACATATAGCTAAAATACGGGTTAAAATGCTGTGAAACTAGAAGCCAACCACAAGAAAAAATCTGGAAAGACCACAAATACATGGAGGTTAAACAACATGCTATTAAAAAATGAATGGGTGAACCAAGAAATCAAAGAAGAAATTTAAAAATACAAATGAAAACATCACAGTCTAAAACCTTTGAGATTCACCAAAAGAAGTACCAAGGGGCGCCTGGGTGGCACAGTCGGTTAAGCGTCCGACTTCAGCCAGGTCACGATCTCGTGGTCCGTGAGTTCGAGCCCCGCGTCAGGCTCTGGGCTGATGGCTCGGAGCCTGGAGCCTGTTTCCGATTCTGTGTCTCCCTCTCTCTCTGCCCCTCCCCCGTTCATGCTATGTCTCTCTCTGTCCCAAAAATAAATTAAAAAACATTGAAAAAAAAAATTAAAAAAAAAAAAAAAAAAGAAGTACCAAGAGGGAAGTATACAGCAATACAGGCATACCTCAAGAAGCAAGAAAAATCTAAAACAAACAATTTAACCTTATGCCTAAAGGAGCTAGAAAAAAAGAACAATGCCTAAAGCCAGCAGAAGGAAGGAAACAATAAAGATTAGAGCAGAAATAAATGATAAAGAAACTAAAAAAAAAACAACACAGACCAATGAAACCAATAGCTGATTCTTTGAAAAACTCAATAAAATTCATAAACTTCTTCTAGTTGGACATACCAAAAAAGAAGACAGAGGACCCAAATAAATAAAATCACAAATGAGAAAGGAGGAATAACAACCCCATAGAAATACAAACAACTGTAAGAGAATTTTATGAAAAACTGTATGCCAACAAATTGGACAACCTGGAAAAACTGCATAAATTCCTAGAAACATATAAATTACCAAAACTGAAACAGGCAAAAATAAACAATTGGGACTACATCAAAATAAAAAAGCTTCTACACCATGAAGGAAACAATCAAAACTAAAAGGCAACTGATAGAATGGGAGAAGATGTTTGCAAATGACATATCAGATAAAGGGTTAATATCCAAAATCTACAAAACACTTACAAAACTCAACATCCAAAAAAGGAATAATCCAATTAAAAAATGGGCAGAAGGCATGAACAGACATGTCTCCAAAGAAGATATACAGAAGGCCAACAGACACACGAAAAGATGCTCAACATCACTCATCACCAGGGAAATGCAAATCAAAACTACAATGAGTTATCACCTCACACCTGTTAGAATGGTTAAAATGAGCAACACAAGAAACCAACAGGTGTTGGCAAGGATATGGAGAAAAGGGAACCCTCCTACACTACTGATGGCAATGCAAACTGGTGTTGCCACTCTGGAAAACAGTAGAGAGATTCCTCACATAGTTAAAAATAGAACTGCCCTATGATCCAGCAAATGCACTACTAGGTATTTACCCAAACAATATAAAATTACTAATTCAAAAGGATATATGCACCCCGATGTTTACAGTAGCATTATCTACAACAGCCAAATTATGGAAGCAGCCCAAGTGTCCAAAGTCTGATGAATGGATAAAGACAATGTGGCATGCATATATACATATACATATATATTATTTAAATAATGTTAAATAAATATATGTTACATATTTAAATAAAATATAATGGAATATTACTCAGCCATAAACAAGAATGAAATCTGGCCATTTGCAATGACACAAACGAAGCTATAGAATATTATGCTAAATGCTACGTGAAATAAGTCAGAGAAAGACAAATACCATATGATTTTACTTATATGTGAAATTTAAGAAACAAAACAAAGAAGCAAAGGGGAACAAGAGATAAGCAAACCAAGAAACACACTCTTAACTACACAGAACAAACTGATGGGTTACCAGAGGGGAGGTGGTGGGAGATGGGTTAAATAGGTGATGGGGATTAAAGAGTACACTTGCGATGAGCAACAGGTGATACATGGAGATGTTGAATCACTATATTGTACACCTGAATCTAATATGACATTGTATGTTAACTGGAATTTAAATAAAAACAAGAAAGAAAGCAAGAAAGAAAAAGGAAGGAAGGAAGCAAACAAGCTAGCTCTGTAGAAGAGATACCATTTAAACAGAACCTGATAGTAAAAACAAAACATTCTAAAAGTATAGTTAATGGCCTCACCATACTGTTGTATGCAGAGCTCCATACTATAGGACTTCCTTATATAAAATAAGCGTAACTGAAGAAGACTTATATTTTCAATAAGCAAATTATACTCAAAATTCATATTCTGTGGTTGGCAAAAAGATAATCCTGTTTCATTAATTCAATTATTTCTTTTAAAACACCCTATCACTTTCTTAATACGGGATAGTGAATTTACACGAAAAAAGTTTAAGTATACCCGAAATAGAGCACACTCTGAGTATCTAAGCACCACAATTAAAAGAAGTAAATCTCCATTTATATTAAATTCTACAATGAGTAAAACTCAACCACAGTAACAGAAGTCAAATCAGTGGCAGCTTGAGGTAGTAACACGGGTAGAGATTGATTGTAAAAAGGTACAGGGAACTTTCCGGATTGAAATAGGTGTTACAATGTTTTGTATACGTCAAAATTCATCAAACTGTACACTTAGGATACGTGCATATATACTGTACATAAATTATGCTTCAACAAAGTTGATCTTTAAAAAAGAGGTAAAAGTGATTAACCCAAAGGATAACAAAAAAACAAAGACCCACGAGCGCCTGGGTGGCTCAGTCAGTTAAGCGTCCGACTTCGGCTCAGGTCATGATCTCTCAGCTCATGAGTTTGAGCCCTGCATCAGCCTCTGGGCTGACAGCTCAGAGCCTGGAGCTGGCTTCAGATTTTGGGTCTCCCTCTCTCTGTCTGCTAGGCCCCCACTCACACTCTGTTTCTCTAAGATAAACAAACATTAAAAAAAAAGAAGAAGAAGAAAAGAAAAAACAAAGACCTTATGTATAAATGAGCACAACTACAGAATTGGGTTAGGACAATATAGCTGAAAATAAAAATGACCACTTAATATACACTTAATAATAGACAAAAAGTATGGGAGTATGTCATATGTCATAATGAAAAAGACCAAAAGACAAAAGCCCAAAATGTGTTGACTTATGACCATTGCTACCAGTGAATTATTAATTATATAATTATATAAATATGTGGTTGAATAGTAATTATCCTGGATGTTGGAGATACAAAACAAAACACAGGGCTTGCCTTCAAGAAACTTAGTGTCTAATGGAAGAGAAATAAAAATCATAGGCAACTTAAAGGCAGGAGTAACAGCCAGTCACAGCTCTGGATGAATATCAGAGTTAGAGCTGTGGGGCAGAGAGGAGTCAAAGAAAGCTTTCCATTTCCAGATAGACTGCTGTGTAGCTGGAAGCTGTATTATTTATTTAACCATAAATATTTATCACTAAGTAGCCATCATGTGCCAGGGACTGTGTGGAGTACCAGATATACATAAAAACAAAGTAGTAAGAAATGAGGTCTAAGCAGTAAGTGAGGCCTAATAATGAAGGATACTTTTGTGCCACAGTTTAGAGCTGGTTTGCTTTTCTCCCCCTGCCCCCCACCTTGTTTTGTTTAAATTATCTACTTTATTCAAAATACTCATCGCAACTACAAAAAGGAAAAGTTCACAAAATAAATAGAGCAAGAACATGAATGTCACATATTTAGAAGAGAAAACTAAAAAATAAGAAAAGCAGATTTATAAAAAACAAATTACAAGAGATTCTAAGTGATTGAAAAGAGAAAAACATTTTAACTATAAAGATTCAGAGGAAAGAAAAAAAAAAGACTCTAGCAAAAACCCAAACACAAACTGACATAAAAGAGTCATAAAAATGGTAACACCTGGTTCTTATTATAATATTTAAATTAATAATTCAGAGGTATAGAAACACCTGAATCTAAAATGACCAAACCTTTTATCATAGCCTTCATGTGAAAAAAATATTTGCCAAAGTAGCAACAACCTATATATTCTGATGAAAAAATTCTTCAAGAAAAATCAGACTAACAGTATTTTAAATTAAGTTTTGCTACTAATTAATTACTCAGACAGGATGCTAGGCCAGACTACATGGTGCTTCTAGTTTTTCTATATACTCTATGCATTTCTGATAAATGGGAAAAGAATAGATGACCTGGCAGAAGGCTCAGACAATAATATGTGATTTACAGGACATGAATGCAGCTACCTTAAGATTTATCTGACAGCCCTCTCCGATAGTGGACTGTTGAGTATCCGATGGAATGATTTCTAGTCTAGAAAGTCTACTACTGAGTAGCCATACACATTATTTATTTATTAGATGTTTTGGGTTGAAACCATTTTTAAATGATGCACTTCACAATGCACAGTCATAAATTTAGCTTTAAACCCAAGAAGGGAGGTAGTGTTATTGGAATGTATGTCAGACTGAATTAGGATGAGCAAAGCAACGCTTTTATAAAGTGGCCTTGAATGCAATGTCAATTCTTTCAAAAATGATATTAATGTCAGATGAGCATGATACGCTTTACACAATGCTGGAGTAATATTACTTGAAATATTTAGCATTTCCTTTAAATTCATATAGATTTCTACAAGGTTTATCCACATACACAACAAATACCAGGCACAAAAAAAGTGACATGCTTGTGAAAAACTAAATTTTAAATTGAGAATTTGTTCAATTGTCTGTGCATCAGAGTGTATACAGTTTCCTGAAGAAAGTATCCATCTTATTTTAAAGAAATAAAAAAATATATGTATCAAGCTTTGAAGAGAAAGTAGTTTTTGAACTATTTTATGAGATTCAATATATGAACAAACCTAATTTAATAAATACTAAGAATTTAACTTTACTCAAAAATGCAATGCTGAGTATTTCATGAAAGCTTTTCAATTCTAAACAATAGTATTTTTGCCTTGACAGTGTTAAGACGCAAATGGGACAAATATGAAATGGTGTCTAATCAACCTAATAATGAATAAGTGAATACTGAAAAATATAATCCTAGGTGATCTGTTTGGTCTTAATGACAGAAAAATACAATCCTAGTTGAAGCTTTAAGAAAATACATAGTGATCTGTTTGGTCTTAATGACAGCAAACCAAATGTGATCATTTCCTCATTTCTTAAATTTAGACTCTAATCTTTCTTTCGTAATAAAATGTGGCTAATTTACACACCTTGTTAAAAAGAAAGCAAAAAGAAAATAAGTTTTGAATGGATTCAAGAAAAATAATCAGAACATGGCTGACTGTCATGAAATTAACACCAACTAATTTGTAAAGTTTTAAATCAAATTTGCAGATGTTAACTTCATAAGCATATCCCATTATTTATGTGATTAAAAAGGAGTTTTTGACCTGATCTTTCGATCTTTGGCACTCAATCCTCTCCATCTCCCCTTAAAAAATTAATTAAAATTTTAGCAATATGCTAGCTTTTCACTTCCCACCCTATCTCAGACTAAAAAAAATTATCAATCAAACTCAAGCCATCCCCACCCAGTATCTGCAAAATGTCAACTTCAAATTCAATTTCATATCTCTTAAGCTTTCATGTAGAAAAAGACAGTTCACTTCTTAACAAAATAAATCACTTTTGTGACTGCCAATCTGACCTCTTTGAATTAGGAAAATTCAAAGTGAAAAATGTAATTATCACCCCGGAACAATCTGTATACATCTGGAGCTAATTCTGGCTTCATTTTTCACATCATTTTTCACACTGTGCTACATCTTACAGAGATGCCATGGAACTTTTGAAGAACGCATAAAAAACGGTAAGGACTTCGAATAACCAATAATGTATTTGATTTTATTCAAACAAAAATCTTGAGAATATCTGACTTTTGCAACTTACTCTACTAACTGATCTTCATACTCTATTTGATTGGATTAGTATTAAACAGGACTGTGACATACATGATAAATAGGTGCATTAAAACATGTCATTCTTCATCGTTTTAGCTTCTAACATTCAAATACGTAATATACTATCTGAAACAGCTTTGATGTATCAAGAATATATTCAATACTTCTAAACTAGAAAGTGGAAATTTGTTATCAAAATCCATCTACGAAACAATCATATCACTGTAAACAAATTCATACTCTGAAGAAATATCCCAAACTATAAGGTAATGCTTCTTAAAAGTAAAGGTAATTTTGTGTTGGTTTAAAATGGTATATGGTAATTTAGATCCAAGAAATAAGCAATTATTTCAAATCAGATTAATGAAAATTTTTCTACATTAAGCTTTTAAAGGAATGGAGTTTTCTAAAGGAAATGATTAAATTATACAAACATGATTCTTGCTAAATCTAAGAATAATAAGCTCACTAGAAACATAACTACTCCTCACAAGTTCATTATAAAAGTCCATTAGGGTGTAATCTCTAAAAGTAATTGTTCTTATTGCATTTTATTGACAATGCATAGTATTGATTTTTCACACCTTCTATGATTCTTTAATTTGTATTCATGAAATGTCCATCAGCACAGTCTAAATAAATTTGGCAATATAGGCACTAAAATGAATAAATCGATGCAAAGAAACATTAATTTTGCATTATCCTTATTCGTCAGGCAAGTAAACCACAAGAGTTGTAAATGAAGGTCAAAGGTTTTGAAATGGGTCAGAACCCTTGACCTCTAGACCAATACCCTTCCTATTAAAAAAGGCTATTTTAAAGTTTTAAGTAGGGGAATTTACTACCAGCAAGGTATCATTTTTAAGAGACTACAAAGAAAACTCTCAATAAAAACATTCATCTGTTTAATTGCAAAACAGAAAAGAAAAACCATCCCAGGATACATGATTTTTACATAAGTTTTCTAAAAATCATTAAAGCTTACCATATGAGGTATAAAATTTCTGAACACTGAAAGCAATTTTGCTTTAGGAATTTATTTACTACATCTTATTATGATGGCTGCCATATTTTTGTTGACGTTTTCCCAAATCTACTCCGTATGTCAAAAATAATTAGCAATGACAAGAATTCAAAATTATTTATCACTCATTTTATAACCTCTACACAAAAGGGAAGTAAACCCATTATTCCTAGGGGAGTCAGAGTGGCACTCCACAAGGTATAGAAATAAATCTGTTTCTATAACCTTAATATATGCAGCAAAGAAATTTAGCCACCTCAAGATCATTTGCTATACACATTTTTTAATGTGACTCTAAAAACCTATTTCTCATTCATCTGTTTTTTCTCAGCACTCACTACAAAATCATCTGTTAGTATCAAAGACAAGAAGTAATCCTTTTGCAATAGAAATAAAATTTTAAAACTGTAAACTTAAAACTCTATTACAGCAAAAATTTCTACTGAAACATTTGTAACTTCCTTATAAAATAAATTCATGCAAGAATTTACTTTTAATCCAACATTTATTCTTATCACTCACCTGAGAACACAGTAGCATAACCAATTCCACAACTGAACTACTAGACTTCATGCAAACCAGACCTATTTTAAAGAGAATTTAAAAGAAAAATTACAAAGCATAAAACAAATATGAGGGATCTGTTATACAACTTTATCCAAACTGGTTTTTAAAATAAAATTAAACATCTTGCTAAGAACCAAACCCACACACATTTGATCCTAGGAGTAAACAAGGTACTCTGTAATTACTTGAAACTTGGTATCAAAACTACCACAATTTTTTTGTAGACTACTTCATTTCAGTATTCAAACTACTAACACACTTATTCGAATTCCACATATAATGACATTTCACAATACTCATAGAAATGTGCACAACATATGCCATATTGATCAATATCATCTACATTTTGTTTTGGAGAGAGTTGATTGTTATACATGCAGAGAAGGGAAATGGCTCCCTGACCTTTGCTTTCTCCACCACACTCTCTCCCTTCAACCCTCTAGCTATCAATCAAGTTTCCATTTTGTTTCATGGCAGCAGACATCCCAAACACTCTTATTAGTACCTTGACCTGTGACCTCACACTAAACCTTAACAGAAGTGCAAGCATTCTCTGTTATATATTCTTGATTTCTTGTAAATAAATTCATTTACATTTTCTCTTTTCTGTTTCCTTTAGGTTCACCAAAAGTATCCCAGGAAGGAACTTTTAAACAATTAATACATACCCAAAGACTGCCTTAGTTTTGATTACCAATAAAATCTAAAAAGGTACAAGAACATTTTATAACCAGTATGTTAAAAAAAAAAGCAATGCCCATAATTAAAAGCATTAAATTAGTACATTACTAATAATCAGAAAAATATAATTTTTCATTCTGTATTTTTTTGAGCAAACACAAGTTTGGAATCCAGGGTTTAACAACTAAAGTAATTCCTGGTGGCCTCTTACACACCATACAGAATTATCTTCTTTCTTTCTTCCCATTAAAGCTCCTGCAGGCAGCCCATTCCATCCTATTCCCTTTCTTTAATCTTCTATCTCTGTAGTTCTTCCCCCTTACCTCTTTTAGTCATGTTGGCTCATACCTACTAATGGCACACATTGCCATTCTGTAGCCTTACAAATAGCATTCTCATTAAATAGGTTATTTCCCCCCTTCGCTTTTTAGAAAAGAACCATTTTTCTCAATGGTTTGAAAAAATATTTAACATAGAAATAATGATGGTAATAGTGTTAAGCACCAGCATAAAAATTAGCCACAGAACATCTACATGTTGCATTAAGAAAGCAGGTCATTAACCAGACTAAATTATGCTTTCTGTAGAGCTTGAAATGAGCATAGCTCTGCAGGCTAATTCCAAGGCCAAAAGGAAGCATACCAATAGTCCATCTGTCATTGCTGGTGTAGCCTTCTGCTGGTCTAGAACCTTGCCACTTTCCATAAAATGTACCAACTATAGGAAGTTCCATATATTTCAACCTTAAAAGCTACTACTTCCAAAAAGGAAATTCAGATCTTTCTACAATTAGGTCATTATTCCTAACTGCTATATTCTAAGGAAACCAGAATTCCTACCAACTTTCATTTCATGGCAAAACATTTGGGCTCTGATCTGGCTCAGGCTTTGGTATCCACTCAGAAAAAGAACAATAATGACACAAAAGGCCTTGGGCCATGAAAAGTTAGAATTCATTGATTAATGAGTTGAGTACTCAATAATAGTAAAATAAATAACATTTCACAGTTTGATTAGAACAATTCATGTTTTTTGGACTGGGGATTTGTAGATTTGTAAAGGATGGGGAGGAAGACCAGGATGGATGGTATATTAAACTTTAAATGAAAATGGGCTTTAGAGGACAAAAGAGACCTTATATTAGTCCTTTAATTATAAGTTCCCTGCCTAAGGGCAACAAATACTGTAAACAAAAATATATAACCTTGAGAGTAAATAAACAAGAAACATCCCCAATAAAGGACTTGGCATCAGGTTACACAACTTAACTGTTTTGTTTTGTTTTTTTTGCCTTTGGATGACACTGGTTGCATGTACGAAAAAGGAATAAATGAATTATAAGCCAGTAAATCTGTCTTCAGATTTACATTCAGACTCTAATAATTATCCAAAGGAGGCCCTAAAACAACACTTAGAGTGAATTTGTAAGTTCCTGCAGAAGTATCAATTTTCATTTTGTACAAAAACACATCCTATTATCGCCCCAGTTAGCAGAAAGCAAACAAGTTACTACAGGCTCAGAGATCTGAATAGGCATATTACCTAACCTCCCTAAAAGCCTCTCAGAATAATGGTAGGGTTAATTTTGCTTGGTTTTATTTTTGGTTCATTTTTCTAAGATATGCAATTTCAGTCTCTTCAAAAAAGACAAACTCAAGATACCAAAGCCAGAAGTTTTACACTCCTCTGGAGTTTCATTACCAAAGATGACTATAATTTCTTCACCAAAGACTATTTATCCTACCTCTATTACTAGTGCTTTTCTTTACCACTAAAACTCAAAAATATTAAATGACTTACCAGATATTAAGCAAACAACATAACATTTAAACCCACTGATCTGTCTAAACTTTCAAGCAGGCAGACCATGACAGTCACGACCATCTGCCTTATGGAATGTAAGAAGCCTTATTAAAAATATACAAATTTTGGGCCACCTAGGTGGCTCAGTTAGACAAGTAACCAACTTGGGCTTAGATCATGATTTCACAGTTTGTGAGATGGAGCCCCGTGTTGGGCTCTGTACTGACAAGGTAGAGCCTGCTTGGGATTCTTTCTCTCCCTCTCTCTGTCCCACCCCTGCTCATACTATAATACACACACACACACATATATACTATATTATATATATTTTTAAGTCATCTTAAACAATTTACAGGAGGGATAATTACAAACAGCATTAGAAATTTTGATAAGAATTTATGCATAATAAACTCAAATTCTTATTCTATATTTTCCTGCTTTTCAAGGAATTTGTATATATCCTGCATGAGCAATGCCCTTTGGATACAACTAAGTACTCCTCATCAATCTGTAAACAATATCCATCTTGTAAACACTAATTCCAAATTTCAAATAAACTTGTAATAGGTTCTAGCTTATCATTAATTCTGGTCCTTTCTCTTGAACTTACATCATCAGCTAGTTTGGAAAAGATGAATCATTCAAAATTTTGTTGAAAAGAAGACAGCCATCTTCTTTGATCCAGAATTGTAAAACATTTTCTTCTTGAGACTTTCAAATGCCATTTAGAATGATCAATCCACTGAATTTTTTCATTTCTACATGAGCTTTTCCTTCCAATCACTTTCATATAACACATTTGCCTTTTTTACTCACTTAGAAACTATACCAAGTAAACCGTGGTGTATAACTATCACGAACAATGGAATAACACGGTCACATGCCTTTTTAGCAAAATAAGATGTTCCAGGTTCTTGTCAGAAAACATTGCATAAATTTTGAAGACTGAAATCCTTTCTATTGAATGACATGCTGAGAAAACCAATTTCCTTTTTACACAGAAATATACTATGCACTAATGAATTCTTGAGTTTGATAAAATTTATAAGTGCTGTTCTCTGTCTCTTTAAATTCATCCTCAGATGGTCTAATTGTAAAATGTCTTTTTCTGTCAATTTTATCACCATACCATTAGAGCAGAAAATAAACAACTCTGAATTCTTAAATTCAATGAAAGTTGAAAATCAGACCACAAAGATAATGTCCACAGAATTCTTTTACACCAATATTTCTCAATTTTTTTTCGTTACTGCTCTCCACTTGGGAAGCCATTTCAGACCATTTTTTTCTTAACTATACCCCTATGAAATTTTAATACTAAAGATGTACTATATAGATGTATGTGGCCCTTTGGAGGGTCACAAATCATTATAATGCCTAAAATGTTTTTGTCCCACGCCCCCCCCCCCCCATACCAGTTTTTGCTCTCACTGAGAAAACAAATTTCTATCTTCTTAAAATATGATCATGTACTTTGAGAAATGCAGTAAAAACTGGGGGTGATCTGATAGTGATGATTTGTTTTCCTATCGTGGCATAAATTCTAGGGGCAATTCCAGTACTCTTATATTCTTATTATTTTAGTCCTTACTATCGTTAGGAATAACTGATGAGTAACAGTGAAATAGCAAAATGTTTTAAGGTATAGGAAAACTAAGATCACAAACACCCTATAACAAATCTTAGATTTATAAAACTTGTCCAATGAACTTACATATGGTAACTCTAAGATGGAATATATTTTTTAAGTAATTTTCTCTTTGTATTTGGAGGACCTCTTTAAACAATAAAATATTAATGCTTATAAAGGATTGAAAAAGAAGGTTAATATCACTACAATTGAGACAATCAGAAAACATGTGGTTCTAATAAGCATGATGTAATATTAAGTATTTCCTCTAATTAAACTTTTAAATCTAATTTCAAGCCATCAGAAAATGCATGGGACAGAGAAACAATTAAATGACATCACCAAGAAACAATAGCATTAAAATAGTGGAAGAATAGGGTGAAACTATTTGATATTAATAAAGACTTAAGAGACATAACCAAATGCAATAAATTGATTTTGATTGTATCTTAGAAGAAAACCAATTATAAAAAGACATCTAAATGAAGATGAATATGAACTGAGTATGATATGGCACAAAACTATTATGAATATTAGGTGTAAGAGGAGCAATTATGATTATAAAGGAAAATATCCTTTTTTACATGGACTATTAATTATTTAAGGGTAAGATGACAAAATGTCTGGAATTGTCTGAAGTACTAAAGCAAAAAAAAAAACAAAACAGAGGTAGATACTACAAACAGCAAAACAAAAATGGTTTGGTAGTTGGCAATAAGTTCATGGTTATTATAAATATTTAACATATTTAAAACTGCTTAAATAAAAAAATTATTTAAAAAATGTAAAAGTAGGGGCACCTGGGTGGCTCAGTCAGTTAAGTGTCCCTCTCTTGATCTTGGCTCAGGTCATGATCTCGCCATTCGTAAGATCGAGCTCCCCACGTCACGATCTGCACTAACGCTGCAGGCCCTGATTAGGATTCTCTCTTTCCCTCTGTCTCTCTCTGCCCCTCCACTGCTCGCTCTCTTTCTCTCTCAAAATAAACTTTAAAAACTTTTAAATACACACACACACACACACACACACACACACACACAATATACAGTGTCTGGTCATACATCTAGTGACTGGCAAACACAAGATTAAAACCAAGGTTTCCTGTCTTTGAGTCCAGTGCTTTTTGTATAGTATCATGCTGCAAATACCTCTACTCAAAACTTCTTTATTTCACAATGCATAAAACCACCAACCAAAACATTCCTCACAACTTAACATACAGACATAAGTTACATAAAACTCTTAGATTTGTTTGCTATTTTAATGAACACAGTCCAATGAGTAGGCACTGCTCAGGTTTTTAGATAAGAAGGTAGATGATGCACTATTGCTTACTGGTTTATCAGAATTTACCAGTAAGAAGTTGATATATTAAATTTTATTCAGGGATCCAGAATTGGCAAATTTAGTACTTCTGACTATCTAAGGTGATCCTATTTTGTTTGATCTATTATAAAACTCAAAGACCAACTAAAAAGCAACAATGTCTTCCTACACCAAAAGGCTGTAATTAATAATTCATTTTATATTAATGAAATACAGTTCCTAAGTTGTCACACCACTTTAAAAAATAAACAACATGTGAAGTATAAATTACGGAGACGTCCTTTAATTTTCCAACTCATTATCTTTCAAATCTTACTACTTCATTAGATCAAATAGTCCATGCATGGCTAAATAAATTATATCCTTTGGCAGATAATGTAAATTTCTACCCCACATTAATCAAATATTTCTAAAACCTGAACTTTTTCAAATAAATTCAATGCTACCTTTTCCCTCTATGGGAATGACATCACTCACCACCAACCCCCTATACATCTATAGCACAGATGATAATAAAATTCATGTCAGCTGAAGCTTATTACTTACAAAGTGTTGGTATCTCCTAGGTAATGCTGAGATACAGATAACTTACTAAGCTATTAACCTACCTATACCTTGAATTTCCATATCCTTATTTCTATGAAAAGAGTGATTTTTACAAGTTTTAAGAAATTCCTCAAGAGATCATCTACTGACCATAGCTCAACAAAAAAATATGATAACTAAAGCTGTAAATCAATATTTAAAGAGACTGGGCTATAGATATTCTATTTTTCCATGATTTTTCAGCTTTAGGAAAACAAAAGTATTTTATCTTAAACCATCAACCATGGACACAGACAAGCCAGAGTTTGGCAAACTTCTAGTCCAACACTTTGAATACAAAAATCAATTCTGTATTATCACTGATGAAAGTCCTCTAGTTTATCCTTAAAAATTTTTCATTATAAGGATGAAGACTGGTATTTTGAAGTCAGTCTATTAAGCTCTCAAAAAGAATTGTTTGAAAAGCCATTCTCTACTGAACTGATACCATTTGGTTGAGTTACCCATTCTATTAGAAAACACTGACTACATAACAAGTGCCCCTTATCAGGAAAGAAAAAAAGTCCCAAAACTTTTCATCCAGTCCATAAACAGCATGGTTTCCAATTCACTCAGCAACCAACTCTACATGCTATCTAGTTTAACACAATCTCAAAGTATGCTACTTTGAAGTATAAATGATCCAGTAATCTATGTATGATATAAGCAGGATAGAGTACAAGACTACTGCTATTTCCACTTCTTTATAAAACAGAATTCTACTAATAAAGATAAATAACACATTCCTCATTTACCTCATACGTGGCAATACACTATTGTTTATCTGGATCTTAAGTTCAAGTAAAAGCTTATATAAATACTAACTACTATAACACTAATCTTTCTATCAATGCATTAAGAAAAATCTAAGTCTTAGTTCTTTGGTTCAGTACATACTTTTCTGTTTCATCCAATTCACCAATTAAAAAATCTTGAACATATAAGATTATTAGATGAGACATATTCTTCACAAGATACAGCCTCTGTAAGAATCCTTGTCAAAGGATGAAAATACTTGAGCAATGAAACTCCATGCATCTCATATTTTCCATTTAAGTTAAGCTTGAAATTTTAAATATAAATTTAAATATATATTTGTAAAGTGACATACAGAAAAATCACTTACTTGTTCCTTCTATTAGCAATTCTTGCCCATGACTACCCAAAAGTGTCCGAGAAAGAAAAGGTGCAAAATCCACAAAAATCTCTCGCAGAAGAGGAGCTGCCTTTTCCAAAGCATGTTCAAGTCTCTCTGTAATACTAATGAAAAGATGTTAAGTTACCTGAACTTTTCATTAGAATTTACAACTTTCAGTTTTTAAAATGAGCTTCCACAGAAATGTAAAATTCACGAGAAATTAAAAATTACGTAAGGACTCATTATTGCTATACATATCATTCCTTCTGCCTGGATTGCCCTTTGTTAGTCAGTTCTACATCATCATCCCCAGCCCTGACCAACAATCTGGTAAAAAACCACTCCAAGGATAAGCTTTTATAAGAAATCTTAATGGGTCAGTTGAGAGCACTTGATTTTAATTTTAGCACCATTTTAACCTAAAAAAAACTCTAAGTCCTTACCAAATTTGTCTGTTCACCAATAAACCATCAGCACTTTGAGCTCAAGAACTATGTCTTCATTTCTAAGTTCTCAGCTGCAGCATATAATACAGACTCAATATACGTTTATAAACCTAATCACTTTATATTCTTTTCCATTGACATCTACGTCTATAGCAGCTTTTTCTTTCTTTTTTTTTTTTAAGTTTATTTATTTTGAAAGAGAGAGAGAGTGCAAGCAGGAGAGGGGCAGAGACAGAGGGAGAGACAGAATCCCAAGCAGGCCCTGTGTAATTAAGAATTTGTTATTCATGCAGCACTTACTTTAATAGCCACTTCTCATAAACTTTTTATATCCCATAATCTTTAAAAAGGAACTTCTAAAATGTTCTAAATGTCACTTATATTTAAAAAAAGAAGTAGAAAAAATAAAGTTTTTTTTTAAACAAAGAGCTGTAGCTAGAGAGTTTAAAGAGTCATCAAAAGAACAAATCACAAACATCCAATTAGCTTAAATACCTCATATTTGAAACTTGGTCTTCTGGAACTGAACCAACTGTTGGAACCGAGGGCAATTTTGCATTAGATGATCTACCACCTGTAAAAGAAAATAACCATTTACAGGAATTTTCTGTTTTTAGATACAAAGGTTTAAACAAAAAACCTATCTTTATAACAAATCAACAAAAAACAGAATGCATTTTTAAATGTCCATTATAATTTAGATAACATTAAAATCTACCAATTAATAAGATCTTCCTTGAATCATTTATAAATCTTAGTTACAAGTTTGATCATTACACAAAGTAACCCTATGATCCACCAGCTGCAGAGATAATAGAAAACTAAATTCTGACTCATTCAACCAGAGTTATGATTTCTTGCTTTTTTTTTTTGTAGTTTAAGTGTATTTATTTATTTTGAGAGAGAGACAGAGAGAGCATAAGCAGGGGAAGGGTAGAGAGAAGGAGAGACAGAATTCCAATACAGGGATAGAACTCACAAGCCATGAGATAGATCTGAGGAGAGATCAAGGGTCAGATGTTTGATGGACTGTGACACCCAGGCGGCCCCCTGCAGTTATGATTTCTTCTATTCAACAAGTGGCAATAGAGATTTACAAGTAGAAACTCAAAATTTACCCTTAAATATGTATATCTCCATTACCATGAAAACTGACCTTGAACACCAAATAACTTATGCTATACCCTGACTGCTCCTAAATCTAGTCCAACAAACATAATCCAGTGAATATCTGAGAAACACTTCTTAAATGATTCAAACAGAATCTCTACTCTTTCATTTGTGTCCACACTGTAATAAAAACATAATCTGTTAGTGTATTTGTAACACAGCATGTCAAATGATTTTTTAAATATCCTTCTTCCTACCATACTAATCTTCTTAAAAGCAGAGACTTCCTTTTCTTTATCCATCTCTCTAGAAGCCTAGAGAACCTGACAATAATAGAAGGTCCTCAATTTATGTTAATTGCAGAAATTATTCCTTTAATCATTTCCATTTCCCATATTTTACAGGTCTATCTTCCCACCTGGTATATGCTTCTCTATTTCTTTTTTATGTCCCTCTTTTTATTTAAACTACCGTGTAAAATTAATTTCTACCATGTGATCTTATTTTACTCTCCAACGAATATTCTCAGATACCCTTAAATACTATTGTATATTTTTCTGAATGGCCAATTCATCATCTTACAGTATAAAATGTTCAAACTATGTTATCCTATACAAGAATAATCATCTTTGTTTTCAACAAATACCTGTGCTTATCACATTTACTTGGCAAGACAAAAATAATCACCATCAAAGTAACTCTGGAAGACTTAAAGAATGGATAGGAACACAAAAAAAATACATTATGACAAGTCTTTTTTTTTATTTTTTAATGTTTATTTATTTTTGAGACAGAGAGAGACAGAGAGAGTGCGAGTGGGGAAGGGGCAGAGAGAGAGGGAGACACAGAATCTGAAAGAGGCTCCAGGCTCTGAGCTGTCAGCACAGAACCCGATGCAGGGCTTGAACTCACAAACCGCGAGATCATGACCTGAGCCGAAGTCAGAAACTTAACCAACTGAGCTACCCAGGTGCCTCACATTATGACAAGTCTTGAAAAAGTGAATCTAGAAGACTAATCTGGAGGATAATTTACTGAGGCTTAAAGAGTTCTAAAAGTTCAAGAAAGTAGGGGGAAAATAAAGTTCCTGTTTAAGAATCAGGATATATGGGATAGAACGTTCAATTTAAGCTAGGAGTAGGACCTAACGAAACAAAAGCCATTTGCTTTTTCTAAGGTCAATATTAGGAAAAAAAGAATACACACATACAGTGTCAAATAATTTCTCTATAACATAGGGACCATAAGAGTCACTGAAATCCAACTGGAAAGATAATCCTAACAACCTGGAGTCCATAGGTACGAGGGACATGCACATCTTACTTGCATTTGTAATTCAGTAAGTAAACTTTCCATTTCCGAAAGCAGTGTCTTAAATGGATGTCAAGTTAGTACCTGTGTAAATACAGACTGAAATCCTATCACAATTCTGTAGAGGAACAGTCCAAAAGAAGACAGGAAATATATGGAAGCAAATGAAAAAAAGAATACGCAAAGCAGAGGGGCACCTGGGTGACTTGGTTGAACTTCTGACTCTTGATTTCAGCTCAGGTCATGATCTCACAGATCAGGAGTTTGAGCCCTGTGTCAGGCTCTGCACTGAACAAGGGGCCTACTTGGGATTCTCTCTCTCTCTCTGCCCCTCCCCCTCTCTCTGCTCCCCCCCTCAAAATAAATAAATAAACTTTAAAAAAAAAGAATATGCAAAGATGATACAGAAGAGGGGCTTAAAAGATCTTGGAATCTGGAAACCAATTTGACAATAAATTTCATATATTAAAAAAAATAAAAAAATAAAATAAAATTCTCTGTTAGAAAATAAAAAAAAAAAAAGATCTTGGAACCTATGCATTATCACAGATCTGATGCTTTTGATCTGTTCTCAAAACCTTAGATATAGGTATGCTGGAAGAACATAAGGAAACAAATTGGCATAGACAGAAAGATAGATAAAAGAGAGAAGAAGATGCTCATATAGCAAACAGAAAGAAAGAAGAAACAGTTGAGAAGATCCAAAAGCAGCCTCTGATATTGGGAGCTAGCCTGTTAATATCAATTAGTCCCTACTGTTGTTAGGACCTGGTTAGAAACCACAGTTAGGTCTTGGCGTTTTAATATTGAATATAAACAATTTCATAAAGCATCAACATCAGATAAAGCCATGCCATGATCATGATGAATCAACACAAAACAATACTACCATGTAATTTTTTCACAACAGACAAAAATGAACTCTGTCCAAATAACAAAGATGGCCAAACATCCCAAATCCTAATATGAATGACTGACTGCTTTATAAATTATAGCTTTGGGCTTCCACACTTCTAGATGATATTTATTAGGATACCTTATCACAGAATTAATTACCAATGCTTCCTCACAATATTCAAATCAGAAGGAAGCCCACTTCTTAACCTCTCCCTAAAATCACCTAATACAATCTAAAACCCTACAATAAACCTTTTCTATTAGTTTATCTATTATCTATTAGTTTTCTATTATCATCATCTATTAGTGAGATGTCCCAAACTTCTTCATCATGTGTGTGCATTCTCCCTCGCTTAATTAACGTATTCAACCAAGGGTTTATTCCTGGTGGTCTCTGGTTAGAGCACATTGATAGAAATTTTAAATGAAGTCAGGCAGAAAAGATAAAAATCATCGGATTTTTTTTAGAAGAGCCAGAAATAAATCTGTAAGGATTCTTTTCAGTAACAACCTATTTATCAAAATAAAATGCACATTTTTCCACATGATAGCACTTCTCAAATCAACACATTTTACAATCAAAGGCATCTTAAACAACAGCAGCCAAAGTTGAGACCTAATTGTAAGAGAAAACTGGATACAATCAAGAAAGCAACAGATTCGAATCTGAGATATGGTAAAAGACTAAGTAAGGAAGAACTGTTTAACTGAAATCTTCATTTTGCCAGTCTCCAACCTCAAGATCACAAAAACTAGAGGCCCAGAGGAAAAACAATTGTACCGTCTCAACATACTGTGTAAATATAATGATTTACTTGTGGTGAAGGTGACTCTCTAAAGACTAAGGGCCCTGCTGTTACTTGGTTCCAAAGGTGTAAGCCACAGGAGACCATCTCCATGACTTCCCTCACTACTAAAGGACACCAAATTTGGCAGTAAATGTAATTGGACTTAAAAGTTTAGGGGCGCCTGGGTGGCGCAGTCGGTTAAGTGTCCGACTTCAGCCAGGTCACGATCTCGCGGTCTGTGAGTTCGAGCCCCGCGTCAGGCTCTGGGCTGATGGGTCGGAGCCTGGAGCCTGTTTCCGATTCTGTGTCTCCCTCTCTCTCTGCCCCTCCCCCGTTCATGCTCTGTCTCTCTCTGTCCCAAAAATAAATAAAAAACGTTGAAAAAAAAATTTAAAAAAAAAAAAGTTTAGAGCTTCTATCTGAGAATCTATAATCTTGCGTTACAAGTGGAATCACTTATTTTCAACTACATGACTACAATGTAAAAATGCTGTGCTTTAAAGAGCAAAAGGACCCTCTTTCCCAAACCTTCTTGAACTAGTCAGACCTGAAGCAGTTAGCTTGAAGATTGTACAAAATGGTCTTTTTCAATAATCAGAGAACACTTTACCAACAAAGATAAAAGGGTGAGGGGATGGGTTAAATATAGGATGGGGATTAAGGAGTAACTAGGTGTTTTCTGGAATCACTAAATTGTACACCTGAAGCCAATATTATACAATGTTATTAACTAACTGAAATTTAAATAAAAACTTTAGAAAAATCAACTATCAATAATTATATGAGGAAAACACCACATGAAAAAAATAAATAAATCAGTAATTTCATAAGGATTGTCCTTCATTTCTGCCAGAGGGGGAAAAAATGTAATTTCCAAATACATTCTGCATGCTTTAAATCATAAATCTGCAGATAAAATCATAAATGTATGACTAATTTATTATTTTAAATTAACATTAAATATTTTCAATAGACAATCAGGCATATGTAAATGAAGAAGCTACTTTGAACATGTGGAATGATACAGACTTATCTTTTCCTTATCCTTGCACTGATAAACTGGCTCCTTCAAACTGACAATTTTCCAGACATTCAAAAGAACAAAAAGGAAAATGCAAATACATCATCTGTCTAGGATCCATCCAGGGAATAGCCAACTGTTTATTCAAGGTCCCTAAGGGTCTAAATAAATAATGTCCTTTACAATAACATATCATTAAAACAAATGCCAATATTTAAACCCTAAACACTGTATTTTTTTAATTTCCCTCCCTCTTCCTTTCTCCTCCTCTCTCTCTCCTCATCCATTCTGGGCCAGTTGCAGGAGGGACAGTCTATATGCCCAGTGGAAACTTCTTTATTAAATAATAGAAATTTGTATTGATTAGTAAATATAAGCCTCTTGGGTCAAATTTCATATAAAGCAAAGAATCAAATACTTTTCTTCTACGTTAAAAAAAAAACATGCCAATTAATAATGTGCATGGCTGATAACAGCCATAATAAACAGAACAGAGCCTAATATTCTAATGAGGTATATAATTATCATACTTTGCAAACTAGCAAACATGCAGCATATAAATTACTGAAAACCAGTCTATTTAGTTCCTTTCCTGGGTTAGCTTCACTTTTGTTTTGTTTATTTATGCTTTGCATCATGGCAGGATAAATACCTTAGCATATCTGAAAAAAGAGTAATGGCATGTTACCACATACTGTACTGTGGGCAATTAAAACTGTACTGATAAGTAAATTTAAATTTTCCCTATTTTGATAGATTTACTGAAACTGTTTTCTCTTTTAGCTTTCTTTGAAAATATGCATACACAAAAAAAAGAAAGAAAATATGCATACACAAAGGGTATACCTTGTTCTCTGATGAATATCTTTTACCAGTTATTAAGAGTGATTTTCCATTGCTGTTAATAGACTATACTTTTTTGCTAATAAAATACTACAGAAGCTAAGGAATATTATTCAAGCTAGAATCTGACATTTGTGTGATAAAATTTCATAGTTTTAATAATGTACACTATTTAAAATGTAAATGTACACATCTAAAAAATTTTTTTGCAAAATTATAGATTTGGGTGATTTTTTAAGTATAGGTGACACAATGCTACATTAGTTTCAGGTATACAACACAGTGATTCCACAATTCTATACATTACACTATGCTTACCACAAGTGTAATTACCACCTGTCACCACACAATGCTATTATAATATCAATGACTATGTATTTCCTATGCTGTATGATTTATTCATTCTGTAACCGGAAGCCTGTATCTCCCACTCCCCTTCACCCATTTCACCCATTTCCCCCACCCTTCTCCTCTAACAATCGCCAGTTTGTTCTCTGTATTTATGGGTCTGTTTCTGCTTTTTTGTTTTGTTTTTTAGTTGATGATGATAATATGGCAGAAGAATCTTTGACTTCACATTAAGCTGGCAAGCTCTAATTCTTTTTCTGGGATCCAAGTGTATCTAATCCTAGTTTCTCTTTAATTGTGCCACATGTAAATTTAAGAAATCCCATTCTGATACCAAAATTTCAAAATAGTTTAAATGTTTCTGCTATAAAAGTCCTGTTTTATGTTTTATATTTACATGGTTTCTTCCAAGGAAAGTCCCCCCCCCCTTTTTTTTTTTTTTTGCTATTGTACTATGTACTTTCAAGTGTATTTTTTACTAACCAATAATCTATTAATGAATTTGAGCAGTTCATTTTTTGTTGCTGACTCATTATAAAACTTAGAACTGAAGTCATCCCAAGGCACAAAGGTTTAAGGTCCACAGGGACATATATTTATTGTATCTTCATACAAAGAAATACAAGATCAAACTAAGACTAATACATAACTTACCCAGATCTACAAGAATAAATTGCCCAGCTCAGCATGCAATTACAACTATCAATTCATCCACAAATCATTTTTTCCAAATAATGCTTGAACCAGGAGGAGGAAAATAAATACATATCGCCTATTTTTTTTAATGGCAAATAACTTAAATCAAGAGATCTACTAAAAAGAACACAAAAATCTCTCAGTTAAAAATACTGACAGCAAAGAGATAAATATTTGTGTGGTCTGGATTCCAAGTGAAAAAAGAACAGGGTACATGGGCTGGTGGCAGTAAACAAAAGTATGTAAAGTGAGACCGTAAGAGAGTAAGAAGTACAGTGACTGAAAACACTACACTGAGTTAGATTTCCCTTATCAAGGTAGTAATGTTCATGTCAGCAATTAAGAGAATGGAATAGAAATACCAATCTAAACTGGAGACACCAAATAACAATGACAAGAAGAGCACAGTGAAAGAGGAAAGGAACAGTCAGATATGAAAAACAGATGATAAAAACAAAGACCATCAACACAAAGATTTGGAATGACTTGGAGAGGAATTTTTTTTTAATCCAAGGGTTTTAAGAAGAAAAAGGAAAGAACTAACAATTATAGCACAAAATGGGAAAACCTGGGAACTATATGAGAAACATCACCACTGAAAATTATACAAGATTTAAATAATGGGGGAAAAGAGTACATTATGAGCTGGATATAGGGTTTTGTGGGGGGTTGCCAAAATTATAATAGTCTTCAAAATAGCAAATTATTTTGTAATTCTGGATATGGCTCTTCAGGGTGAGTTTCTATTATAATGGATTTACTGGAAAAATTACAGTGTTTCAGAAATAAATTCATCATACTGTTTTATATCCAATACTGCCCATTTATCTCAGCTGTCTCTTAACTCTTCTAAAGACTGCATGATTTAAATTTTGAAAAATATATTTAAGACAAATCACAGGATCTTACTTACTTTGTCCCATAAACTGAAGTAAAAGAGCAATGTATTCAAAATAAGATGAAAATATTTTACTCAGTGTACAGTGAACCTCTAAAACTTAAAACATTTGCTCAGGGAAGTTATTAGAAATTCACTATAACTGAGTTTAAAAGATGGCATACAGTTTCATAGATATTAGTGACTTCTGCCTTTTTCCCAACTGAGACAGATCTAGAAAAATCACAGTTGATTTTTTTTAAGGGTTTTGGATGGGGGTGAAAGGACAGAAATTAGCATCCAACCCAACATAGATTACGAGAAATTGTTTCTCTTCCAAAGAAAAACAAAAGCATCAGAGTATAATGGAGCAACAGGAAAAGAAAAATCTGGTAGAGTTCTACTTATTTTCTTTCATATTTTTTCACTAAAACAATGAGGAAAAATTATAACAATGTCCCACACTACTGCAAGATGTCAAAAACAGGGAATAAGGAGGGAATGGCATTGAGGTGGTATATGGAACTCTGTACTTAACCACTCAATTTTTATGTAACCTAAAACTAATCTAAAAAATAAGGTCGAATTGTTGTTGTTGTTGTTTTTAATTTTTAGTAAAACAAAAGATAAGGCAGGACAAAATTCAGTACCACTACTGCAGATTTTAGTTCCAGGTGGAAAATTCTTATCAATAACTATTTTTTTCCTAAGTATAAACATAATACAGAATTACTGATAATATTCTGAAAAAGATACTAACATTAAACTTAAAACATCAAAATTGCCAGTAGTTCAACTACATGGAAATATCTAGTAGTTTCAGCATACATTACGTAGCTTTTTTTTCACATATAAAAGATATATACTTCACATAGCTACGATTACATGGTATATAAAGTATTGCACATATTTTTTTACTTAACCAACTGTGAACATTTCCTCTTATCACTACACATTAAGAAAAGTTATTATGTTTAAGTGGAGAAAATATTGAAATACTTGATGTAATTTTTGATACTACTCAAATTTACTTAGAAAATTATGAAACAATCAACAGTATAACATGAAAGCATAATGATTTACAACATGCCTGACCAAATATCTTAACTTTGCAAAAATGGAATCTAAAAAGTTATTTGTTCAAATCACTAAAAACTAACTCACCAGGTGATTCTCCTCCTACATCTGAAGCTTGGGGTGAATCTACTGAAGAAACCACACTGACTGCATTGGTAGGGAGACTCGTATTAAGTACAGAAGGTAAGACTGATGATTTTTTTGTTGCAATGATGACACTTCTGTAATAAAGTAAATAGATTTTAAAATACGAAACATCACTCAAGTTAATTACATTAATTTCAAAATAGAAAGTAGAAAACTAACTTCTTTTTTTAATTTATTGATTTATATTTTGATGTACAATTTAGAATATTCTCTCAGAAAGAAATCTCTCCAATTTTGGCATATTTATTTGCATTTCAATTTTTTAGAATGAAGACAATGTTCTATGGAAATACAATAATCCATTACATTTATAGAACTTACAATTATCATACAATATTCTTTAAATTTATGATCATCTTTAATTACCCAACTTAAATAAAAAATAACCACAGGTATATAAAAAAGGAATTTTGGCACTCAAGTGGAAAAGTAATTAACTTTTTCTTAACCTCAGAATTGAAGCAGAAAACTCAACATGTTTCTACATGGATTTTAAAACACCACTAATTTGAAATCATAAAACCTTAGAAATCTTAAAGGTAAAAAAAATGCAGATATAAGTAATTTTTAAAACCTACATAATCAAGTTTCTCTTTTTAACCCCCAAAGACTATCTTTTGACAATATTATATGGGAAAAAAACAATGCATAGGTATAAAAGCTAGATGCAAAAATTCCAAATAATCAAATTCATTTTGTCTATTATTCAAACACAGGTATTTATATACACCAATTTCAATTAAAGTGTAATACTTTATACCCAAATAGTAACTAAAAGACCTTATTAGGCATAACTAAAAGGCATTTTTAATTGAAGTTAGCTCCATAAACATGCAAAAACCCAGTTAATGAGGTAAAGAGGACAGCTGATATATAATGCACTCCCACAGCAGTGCTTACTTTTAATTACCTGGTGTTAACCATAAGCCTAAAGTCTTCAACATTCAATTTATTTAATCACATCTTTTGTTGACAATATTGTAACTGCAAGCTTCAAGTATTCCCTTAACAGCTTTAAAGTATTCAGTTTCTAAATAAAGTTAGATACTTGATCCCAATAAATGTATTCAAAAGTGGAAATTATGTAATTCCAGTAACTCAAAAATACATTTTGTTTTTGTTGTTATACCAAAGAGAGATAATACAACGCGAAATAGGTTCTGTTTTACTTCAATGCCTATCATGTGATGGCAAACAGTGTTGCCAATTAAATCAAGTTCTCTTGTGTTAGGCATGGTTTATTCAATGTACTTGGGGGTAGCCGGTGTCACATCATTATAAGGGTGACTGCCAATGTTAACTATACACTAAAAAATAGAAGCAACAGCCACCTGAGCCCTCAATCCAAAATGGTGTGCTTAAATCATAGTAGCTTATATCAGATGAAGACTACTGACTTTAGGGGGAGTAGATATGACCGTGTGTGTGCGTGTACACACACGGGGAACACTCAAAACAATACAAAAAATAATTTATATATTTCCTACTCGAGGCAGAAACTCATAAACCTATTGTTTAAGAAAATCTCTAGCTGCATTCCCTAGCAACCTATTTTGGAGTGAGGACTACTATACAGAATTTACTTTCACATTTCTTCCCAAAAGAAAGAACTGGCAAGACCTAGATCACTCATATATGTAAGCACTGAAATGAGCAACAGAAAATAGTATTGAGAAAGCTGAAATTGTTTTTTCCATAACTGAAATTTAAGACATAATAAAACTACCCTTTGTACCAGCAATTCCACTCTTAGGAATTTCCTCAAGATAACTTTATGCCCACAAAAAATGTGTACAATAATGTTTAAGAGGCCTTATTTAATAGCCAAAAACCAGAAACAGCTCAGAATTCTTTCAAAAGAAAAATGAGTAAGTGATAAGCTTATATATACGAAAAGATCCTCAGCAATTAAAAGAAACTACTAATAAATGTAACCTAGGTGAATCTCAAAAGCATTATGGTGAGTAAAGAAAGCCTCATACATAACACAAATTTTGTATTTCCTTTCACATGAAGTTCTAGAAAAGGCAAAACTAATCTATGGTAGGAAGGAATCAGAAGAGTAACTGCATCTAGGGGATGGGGACCGTCATTGGCTGGGAATTTGCATGAAGGAACTTCCAAGACTGATGATGTCTTGATTGAGGACTTGGGTCACACAGGTGTACAAATCTGTCAAAATTCATCAAATGATACACATTAAGATCTGTGCCTTCCATGGGGCGCCTGGGTGGCTCAGTCGGTTAAGCGTCCGACTTCGGCTCAGGTCACGATCTCGCAGTCCGTGAGTTCAAGCCCCGCGTCAGGCTCTGTGTTGATAGCTCAGAGCCTGGAGCCTGCTTCAGATTCTGTGTCTCCCTCTCTCTCTGACCCTCCCTCATTCATGCTCTGTCTCTGTCTCAAAAATAAATAAACATTAAAAAAATTAAAAAAAAAGAAAAAAAAAGATCTGTGCCTTCCAATGCATGTACATTTTACCTTAAAAAACTGTACTGATCTCTAGTTTAAGATCTGCATGGTTAAATGTTTATGAAGTGAACTGATGTCTGCTGAAACACATAAAAAAATAAGATGGAGAGAGGAATGTATATAGGGAGAATTACATGATGAAGTAAATAGAGTGATGGGGTCTATGGATGTTCACTGTACAATTCTTCTGTATATTTGAACATTTTCGCAATAACATGTTGGAAAACTAGTAACAGAAAAAAATCTACTACAGATGTTCATTCCTTAGTATGTACAATCTCTGTCCAAGATGGCATGGTTAGTTAAAGGTAACAAAAAACTTGATCTCATTTTTTTTTTTTAAAGTAGGCTTCACACCCAGTGTGGAGCCCAGGACAGGGCTTGAACTCACAACCCTAAGAACAAGACCTGAGCTGAGATCAAGCTGGATACTTAACCAACTGAGCCACCCAGGAACCCCTTGATCTCATTTCTAATCCTTTAACCTATTACCATTAATAATTCTTTCAATCATGTATAATACTTATTCTTTACTACAGCTCAGTAGATATTTATTTTCCAAGATCTGTCTCATATTCTCACCCCTAGTACATCTGAAGTATGGCTACCTACATGAGTTTACATTTAATCCAGCATTCCTTACAAATTTCTGCAATATGCTCTTATGATTCCTGAGCATGTATGTTATTTCACAATTCCAACCCTTTGTATATACTATTCCTCAGCCAAGCAGTCTTCCTTTTATCCCTGCTTGCTAGGAAACTTTTCCTTCTGACCTTTCAAAACCTTGTTTAAAGGTAAGCCTCCCCAGGGGTGCCAGGATGGCTTAGTCAGTTAAGCTTCCCACTTTGGCTCAAATGATCTCATGGTTCATGAATTCGAGCCCCGCGTGGGGCTCTGTGCTGACAGCTCAGAGCCCGGAGCCTACTTCAGATTCTGTGTCTCCCACTCCCTCTGCTACCCCTCCCCTATTCGTGCTTTGTTTCTCTTCCCCTCTTTCTCTCTCTCAAAAATAAGTAAACATTAAAAAAAATTTTTTTAAAGGTAAGCCTCCCCAGAGTCTCCAAGTCAACATTCATAATACACTATTCTTTGTGTTATATAAACTATATAACACTTTTCTGTTATATAAATTTATAAATCATTAATAGCTATGAATTAAAATGATGATATGCCAAGAATTACTACTAAATTATCCAAATAACCCTTACATTTTACTTCCACTTTAAAAATTAAAATAGTAAAGCTCAGACAGGTAAAATAACTTCCCAATATAAATGCCCTACAATTCCAAGTTCGCCCAAACAAGAGCTTTTATTTGAACTGTTTTCTCATATTGACCTTTTTCTTAAGTTTCATTGAGATATATGTAATTCACATATTACACAATTTAATTGTAAAGTTAAATGGTTTTTAGTGTGTTCACAGAGTTGTGCAACCATTACCACAATCATTTTAATATTTAAGCACAATTCTATAGTATAATCATCTACAAGCAATGGTAGTAAGGATTTCCAAGATATAAAATTATGCATGTATTACTACCAAAATAAAATATCTATGTGCTCACAAATGGAAAAAGTTTTCCTTTCTTTAGCCCACTTAGTACATAAGTGGGAAATAAACTGAATCCATTTCCAAAATTTTTGATTCAAACCATTTCTGAGGAAGCAAAATAATTATGCTTCAGCTTTGGGCCACATATAACCAAAGAAAATTCCAAGTCATAATGATTGAAAGGACAAAAAGCAGTCAGCAGATTTCAGGATATTTTCTTTTCCTTTACTATTTTCCTTATCACAAAGTTTCCATCCACATTGAAGGACTAAAATATCCAGTAGAGGTGATCTTTAAGCCCTCATATTTATCATGTATGTAAGTACAAATTTAAACTAATAAAGCATGTCCAACAGCTTAAAAATTGCAGAAATTTATATTTACCACTACTTAAGAATGATCATTAAAGGACTAAGATTTCACGTTTTTCTAAAATGCTTTGGAAAACACAAAGAAAATGCAACATGCATCTGGCACAAGTTTGAGATTCTAGGGATATGTCTGGCATTGTTCTCAGGGTGCAGTTTACTATTAAAGAGACTGATAGAAATCCTTGTTAATATTTAAGGAAATAACTCTAGATTTTTAGTAACTGCTATCAACTTTGACAAAAAACACTTGAAACTTTTTGGCATAAAGAATTTGTAAGACAGATATGTCTTCTAGTTTTATAAGCTATTTTTCAAAACTGTCAATTAAAATCCAAATATTAAAGTATAAGACTTTACATGTTACAATTTTCTTTACAAACTCACTAACTTTAATGAATAATTAGTATCTGTGAGGCACTGCACTAAGAATACAGAAGAATTATTTATATTTATAACAATCCATGAATTTAAGTACTACATATTATCATCCCCATTTTACAGATGAGAAAGAAGTAATTTTCCTAAAGTTAAACACACAGAAAGTGTAAACACTGTTGACTTTTTTTTATATGAGCAAGGGAGACCTCTGTGAAAGTTTCTTTTTATTTAGCCACAACAAAGAGCAACAATGCCTTCCAGATCACTAAGGTTCAGAAGTTCCATTTCAGAAGAGTAACCAGTTTCAAATATCATAAACTTTCACATAAATGCTATTTTATTTAGCATGCAAATAGTTCACTAAAGGAGAAAAGAGCATTTTAAGCCTAGCACTTTACTCCCTTAGGATCTAATTGAAAAGCCAGACAAGCCCTTGAACTTTATCAAGATAAATCCCTGGCATCCACTAATCACCAGAGAGGATCTTCAAATTAGATAAGAGCAAGAATTTTGGCATGGGAATGAACACAAACACCTTGCCATCCACAAAGGCCCACAACCTGGCAGCCTTTCAGCAAGGTTCCACTCATGTAGCTGTTACTCTAAACTTTCCAGCTATTGCTTGGAAGTTGATAATTCTTAAGATATGAGGAGAGTTGTGATTTCTGACACAGCATTCCAGAGATAAATACATGATCAGAGGGATGCTTTGAAATTCCCAAAGATATTCCACTGGTCTACAGCTGCACGAAAATAGTTTTTCAAAAGGTGTCTCTTGCTGAGAAAAAGAAGGGGAAAAAACAGAGCACTGTGCTTGCCATCAGACAATATGTTAAGTGCATATTAGACATGTAAGTTCCAAATAACATCCTGAAAAACGCTATCACAAAAATTCCCCCTCTGGATTCTATTTCAGTAAACCCCTTACTACGTATTACTGAGGCATGGTTTCCTAAATAAATTTATAACTCACTCAGTGAAGGCATCACTAAAGCATAGATTTAATTCCTATACAACTTTAAAATAAATAAGTCCAACAATTTTCAAATTTGGGCCATTTAAGGAAATTTTGCCTATATTAGTAAGATATATTAAATTGAAAAATCTACTTTCCCTTGAGGCACCTAGGTGACTCAGTCAGTTGAGTGTCCGACTTCAGGTCATGATCTCATGGTTCATGAGTTTGAGTCCCACATCAGGCTTACTACTGTCAGGGCAGAGCCACTTCAGATCCTTTGTCCCCCTCTCTACCCCTCCCCCACTTGCATGTGCGTGCACCCTCTCTCTCTCTCTCTCTCTCTCTCTCGCTCTCTCTCTCAAAAATAAATTATTTTTAAAAATCTACCCGCAAGTATTTGACTACTCAGTCTAAGATTAATACAAATTTAAACAAATTATAAAAATTGAGAATATTTTAAAAACTAGTTATGTACACCTCTTCCCACCCTCAAAATATAGCCATTGCTATAAACAGTGTTAAATATACTCTTTGAGGGGCGCCTGGGTGGCTCAGTTGAGCATGTCTGACTCCTGATTTGGGCTCAGGTCATGATCCCAGGGTCATGGGATCAAGCCCTGCATCCAGCTCTGTGCTGCTTCAGATTCTCTCTTTCTCTCTGTTCCCTGCCCCAGTAGCACACACACTCTCTTGCTTGCTCACTCCCTAAAAAACAAAATTTTTAAATAAAGGAAAGAAAATATACAATAAAATATTCAAAGGGGATGGATTACTGTGTCAACTTCCTTTCAAATTACTCCGGAAAAACAAAAGTTCTTTTAACTGGCAACTTCTCTATAAGTTAGAGCTTATATCAAGATAAAATACTGATCTTTGAAAAAGACCATATTTAATAACTCAATACATACATGTCTTATAGGTAGAATTTCAGAAAGTTTAATAATATATACAAAAAAAATTTCAGGCATATAGCAAAAGGTTCACTAGGCAGCAGAACCTAAAGTCAGGAATGTACAGTCTGCTTTCTAAAGCTGTCAAGCTCTGAACACCTTGCTGAATTCCTGAGTCTGTTGAAATCCACAGATTCAGACTTCTTTTCACAAAGGCTGGCACAGTACTGCCAGCAAAAGAGTGAAAGGTAGCCATGTGTAGGTAAAGGCGAATTCTAACTTATAACAAACAAAATGATTGTCCATATAATTTGCCAATGTAACATTAAGATTAAATACTATTTTTAAATCATCTTATTGGTATGATGAAAAACAAAAATGTGAATACCTTGTTGACTACTTACAAGCCTTTTATACAACAAAAACATCCTTGTAATTTTTATAAACTAGATCAAAACACCACTTTCTAATGTTGAAGCTACAAAATTTAGCAGAGTTAAATTAAGTTCCTGTTTACCCTTTGAATTTTATACATATAAGCAGACCAAAACAAAAGACTATTTACAGTACCTATCAAAAGATCTGAACTGCACAGGTTGTTCAACAGAAAGATCACCAAGAGCTCCAAGACAGGCTGGTGGCAGAAGGGTAGGATCCACTGTGACTCCATCTGCTGGCATATTAACCAAGCTTCGAAGAATGTCCTTCACATTGACATTTTTTGAAACTGAAACCGATGGTGCAGCCTTGTTATCCGACTCATTTCCTCCATCATTTCTGGCTTCCTGAGTTTTATTGACTTCTAAAGAAAGAGTGCACAGCGCCTCGCTGATTGCATCTGGGCCTGCACTGACACTTGGAGATGCTATCGGAGGAGCTACATGCACACTGCTTCCTAAGCCAGTAGCTGTTTCTTCCCTGATGCCTGAGTCCCTCCTCCGAGCAGATGACGTGCTTTCAGATTCTTCCACGAATGCTGGGGTTGGCGGACTGAATGCTGATGGTGCGTTTTCTACATCTTACCAAGAAACAAAAGGAAAAGTATAAACAAAAAAAAAATTTAGAAGCAATTTTTAAAAGGTACATCCAGCCCTAACAGCTATCTACTATTTTATTTATTTTTTAAAGTTTTTATTTTAATTTCAGTTAGTTTCACATATAGTTATATTAGTTTCAGGTGTACAATATAGTGATTCAACACTTCCATCCATCACCCTGTGCTCATCATAACACCTATTTAACCCACCCCACCATCTAGTATTTTAAATTAGGAAATATATGGCATGTTCTAATAAAAGGCAAAAATAAATTACATAATCTATGTAATAATAGATGCATGTAATATACTGAGTATAACAACAAAATAGATGTTTCAATAAAACAATGAGAATAATAAAAGTAATAAATGATAATAAACTGAGAAAAAACTGCCAAACTGACCATGACATACCAATGGATAGCAACACAAGGCTGAAAGCCATTGGCCTAGAAGAAAAAATCCAAAATCCTTGATAAAGTATAAGACTCTTTAATAATATGAGTCTGATAGAATTTAAATTTAATAAAGGCAGGGAATTTGTCTTCTTTAACACTTCATGTCCAGTACCTATAACCATGCCTGGGCCCATAACAATGCCTGGCCCGTAGTAGGTCATCAACTATTTATCAGATGACTATTAATTTACAACTTTATCTTCTGCTACTCATGCCATCACACTTTATAACATCAAATTACGTGCAATCTGCTAAACATGGGACAACATTTGGGGCTTCTGTGCCTTTATACATTGCCATTTCTCTGGACAATTCCAAGATTTCTACCTCAAACACAGTTTCTACTTGCTAAAAAAAAAAAAAAAACACATCATCCTTCCTGTATGCAAGACTAATTCAATAATCTTTAAAATCTAGTTCAACAAGGAGCATCACCTACTCTGTTTGACTCATTCCCTCTAATCAGGCATTCACTGCATACCAACAAAAATGCTCCATCTTCCTAAATCCAATGGTTACCAAAAACCTCCATCTTGATAACTCCAATGGTCAGTCCTCAGCACTTGACACAGCACCAACAAAGGATTATTCCCTCTAACTTGCCGATACTTTTTTCACTTTGCTAATAGGACATTATGCTCTTCTCATTCTTTATCTATTACCTCCCTGGTTGTTCCTTCTTAATTCCCTTCACTTATTTTTCTCCTTGATTTCTTAAGTTGGAGGGACTTAATACTTATCTTCCCTAACAATATTTACTCCCTTGAGTGATCTCATTCACTCTTAAAGTTTTACAACACTACTATATCAACAAAACAATACATACTTATTTATAAGTGCCTACTTTACATCTTGTATGTCTAAAAGATATCTCAAACTCAACATGGTGAAAACTGAATTTATTTTTCCCTGAATATTTTTAACTTTCAGTCTATCCAACTACACCTTATAATCATTCTTGATGACATTGCATCTTTCACATATTCACACCTAGTATTTTCAATCCTGCTCTCTCTCTTTTGGGATGAGCACTGGGTGTTGTATGGAAACGAATTTGACAATAAATTGCATATATTTAAATAAATAAATAAACAAACAAACAAATAAATAAATAAATCCTGCTCTACCATCAAAATATATCCAGAATCTGACAAATGCTCACTACTCTACAACTACCATTTTAGTCCTCCCAAAATCTACTCTTTCCTGGATTATTGCAATATCCTCCCAACTGGTTGTATTAGACTGTTATATTAATAATTCTGTTGCTCCATGCATTCTGGTATTCACTCCCTTGAATGCGGGCTGGGCCTCACTTACTTTAACCAACAGAATGAGGCAGAATTAGCACTGGGCCAGTTCTGTGCTCAAGCTTTACAAAGATCTGGCAGCTTGGGCATTTCTCAGAATCCCTGAACACCTCTGTAAGCAAGCTGGCTACCTTGCTAGAGGGAACATGTATAGAGACTATACAAAGATAGAGGCCCTCCGAACTAATGGAGGAAAACCAAAGAATTTACTAAGAACAATTATCAAGGACCCAGACATATAATCCCAGCTGAGCCATTTCGAGTCAGTCAGCCTCAGCTCTTGGAGCCATCCTTGCTAGGCACTAGATGTATGAGTAGAAAAGCCATCTCAGACTTCACAACCCCAGCAAACATCATCTGGAGCAGGGATGAATGATACTCACTGTGCCTTATATGAATTAAATTCACAGAATCATGATAACAAAACTAAAACAGTTATGGCTTTAGCCACTGAACTTTGAGATAATATGTTATACAGAAGCACACAACTAAAACACTGTTTTTCATCCTTGCCCTCTAGAATGTATTCTCCCTACAGAATCCCAAGTGTTACTTTGAAAAACTTAAGTCAATTGTCAACTGCTATCTCAAAACACTCAAATAATTCTCCATTTTCCTTAGAGTAAAAACCCACACTCCATATCTCCTCATCATTCCTGAAATTTTTCTCTGTTCAATTTTATCATTTCTTAGAACTTACCACCTTCTAAAATACTATACAATTTATTTAGTACATCTACTTCTTCTTTTCGATCTCCTCTCACAAGAATATATAAGCTCCAAGAAGGCTGACGTTCTTTTCCTCTTTTGTTCATGAATATACCCAAATACCTAGTCGGTACTGAATGAATGCTTATTAAATAAATAAATCTACCTCCACTAAATGGTAGCTACTTCTATGACTGCAAAAGGTGCTTCTCTAACTATACATCTATAACTTGCAGCTACTCTACACCTCTAGTTATTACTGTTATTTATTAGCAAATCTGCCTCTTATAGAGAAATATGAATTATTTCTTCTTCACAATAAATGCCAAGGCAAACAAAAATGTTTAACATGGTATTTGTAAAAGATAACATTTTCTCACTTATGTTTTAATTAAATGGCTCATTTTAAAAAAAAAACAAAAATCATCTCCCAACTGCAATTAACTACACGGTACTTAAAATAAATTGAAATATATAGTTATTAATTTAAAAATATATACTCTCACTTTATAAATAAATGGATTTAAATTCCAGAATATTTTAACTATTAGGTAATGTTTTACTTGAACTTTGGATCCCAGAGAATAAAATATGGAAGCTTACCAGGAAGTGATAAATTCCCACTTTCACTACTAGCTTCTTTAAACGACTGGTTACGCCTTTCATTTTGGGGTTCCAAAATGTCTCTGTACTTTGAGACCATAAGAACAGAAATGAAGTATACAACTGCCAAGGCTAAAAACTGAGCTTGTTTGCTATCCTCCTAGGGAAAAATAAAAGTAGTTGATTATGCCACTATTAAGTAACATGTTTCGATCTTATCTTACATGACAATATTTACATATAAAATACATCCAAAAATCTTTTGACATACACTGAAAATAATAATAAATTCACGTCAACAAAGATTAGGCAAAGAGTCTTGGAAAAATGCCTGTAAATGAGAGTTTTTAATACTTGTGAAACATGGAAACAGAGAATTTGGTTTGTTTTTAAAATGAGGTAACTCAGTCGGAAGACATATGGCATAATATACCTTGTAAGATTAATCAAAAAGCAATTATCATTACATATGTATAACTATTTTTACTTCTAATCATAAGAATTAAAATATGCAGAGGCGCCTGGGTGGCTTAGTCTGACTCTTGATTTGGGCTCAGGTAATGATCTCAGGGTCAAGGGATTAAGCCCCACATCAGGCTCCACACTGAGCATGGAGCCTCCTTAAGATTCTCTCTCTCCCTATGCCCCTTTCCCTGACTTGTGCTTTCTTTCTCTCTCTCTCTCTCCTTCTCTCTAAACTTAGAAAAAAAAAAAGAATATGCAAAAAAAAAAATCACAATTAACAATTTTCCTAAAAGACAAACATCCAAGAGAAAAAAAGCAAGGTAATCAGATACAGAACAAGATGCCAAAGGAATTCTCAAGAGCATTTTAAATAGTACAGACAACCAAGTGTCTAAGATTGAAAATATAGTGTCTGCCAGAAAGAAAAGGACAAACTACGTTGACCTCTAGAAGAGGTCAGGGCTTCATCATAGCTCTACAGATCACCTACATGTCAGTATACTGATGACCTCTTCATCTAGTCCAATACTCCATCTTCAAAGGGACTCTGCACACATTTCTGAATATTTTTCACAATAGGTTTGCACTTAAAGGAAAAACTTAAACTTGTCCATCAAATTCTGAAAACCAGAGGTACCGTGAGTAGCAGAAAACTTAAGGAAAACAAAGAACACTGTTGCCTAGCAGATAAATAAATGGCAACTAGTGGTGCAAATGAAACAAAGTCAATTAGCTAGTGTCAAATGTTTTTTGACACAATTTCTGGGAAAGAACGAAATACCACGTTCAACCTGAGCATTTCCATTTAATACAAATATTAATCTGTAAAGAATCTATGATACTCTTTAGGCTCATATATAAGACCTTATTAGCCTTGATGGAAAAGATAAATGTACATTTTCCTGTTTTATTAACCATTCCTTTTCTCCAAACACTCCTGTGTTCTACTGTCCCACAATACTGGCACTATTATAATAATTGTTGCTAATGATGTTGGCACTAAAAATGTAGGCAAGTAACTTACTTGATTCTAACTTCTTAATCTATACAAATTATTTATATGACTATCTAAATACTTATTTAGCACAATATGTTCAATATTTAGTTATTACAGTATGAAGTTTATAGAATAAGCCTAATTTCTGTCCAAAGAAGAAACATCCCATAGATATTTATGTTTCAGCCTTTTATCCCCAAATAAATTTGTTTTCAACTGTAGGTATCACTTACTGAATACTTAAAATGGACCGGGCACTGTACTATGTAGTTCAAACACATTCATTAACCCCTTTTAACAAGATGAGGCCTAGAAGAATAATTGACCTAAAGGCATATAATAACTGAAAAAGCAAATGTGAACTCAGATTAGAGCGATTACAAAGTTTAGCACTTAACCTCAGGGTAGTAACTTCTTTATATTGCCAATCTAAAGTCATTTCCTTTTTCATCAAAATTGGATTATGCTAAAAGAGACTCTGGGATATAGTTTGGGAAACACAGTCTTTTTTCTAAAACTCCTATGATTATAAAACTTTTTTAATTACAAAAAAAAAATTTTAGTTATTAATTACTTTTAAAAATTACATGTTAAACATAAGAGATACTCTAATTCTCTGTCCAAATATCCTGACATAAAAACTTGTTACAAAGTTCCAAAGAGCCAAATCATAAAGAGCCAGATGAGGAATTTTCATTTCAAGTACTATGGGAAGCCATTAAAGAATATTTAAAGCAAAAGAATTATATTACTTATTATAGATTTTTAAAAATCACTGTAGGAAAAACAAAGCTATGGGGCAATGGACTCAACCAAAGAAAAGGAAAGTAGCAACAATATTTGGTCCCAAAATAAACCACAGTCAGTGAGTTTGGGGGGAAAAAAAAAAAAAACAGTTGATGGTTTCTTAACGAAAGGAATAATAAGAGCTATCAAAAAGCAAATATATGGAGATCTAAGGAGGCAACACACCTCATGGTTAAGATCAGAATTCCAAGAACCACATTCCCTAGGTCCTTAACCCACTTCTATCTCTTATTATTTGTGTGATCTTAACCATAATATTTAACCTAACACTTCCATCTTTCTCATATGATTACTACATGAATTAAATGATACAGAGCATCCATTTCCATGCTTAAAACACAGTAAACATTCAGTAACTGCTAACTATAGGTAATAACTATTAACTACAACTACTATTAACAAGTTGTATATGTGTACAAAACTTAGTTAAGAACTCAAAAGAACACCAAGACCCTACAAAAAGAGGAGGGAAAATTAAAACTGATGGGCACTGAGGAGGGCACCTATTGGGATGAGCACTGGGTGTTGTATGGAAACCAATTTGACAATAAATTTCATATTAAAAAAAAGAAGTTATAAAATTTATAAAAAGACTTGCATGTAAAATAGAACATCTAGTACTAAATGCAGTAAGTGTTCAATAATTATTAAGTAATGATAATACTACAAATACTGGTGAGGATTACAAATATATATATGTGTATATATATATACATATATATATATATATACACACACATACATATATATATAATATATAATTTTTAGACAGAGAAAGAGCATGAGCAGGGGAGGGGCACAGAGAGAGAGAGAGAGAGAGAGAGAGAAGAGAGAGAATCTTAAGCAGGCTCCACACCCAGCATGGAGTCCTACACAACCCTGGGATTAGGACCTGAGCAAGTCAAAAATCAAGAGTCAGACACTTAACCAACTGTACACCTAGGCACCCCCAAATAATTTTTATTTTCATTTTTATACTTTCTTTATTCTTTAGACTTTCTTATATGACTTTACAATTTATACATGAAAACTGCACCACATGTCAAAATCAACTAAAACAAACATTTTTTAAAAATTAAAACTGCCACATTTCATTATTGTAATTCTACTTGTTTGAGGGAAAAACATCCAATATTCAGTACAAATAATATGTCATTCAGAATTTGAACATTTCATTACTTTCAGAGCGTAGATTCTGGAGTTTAAGTCTGCTGGGTTGGAATCCTATCATTTACTAGCTCCATTAACTTGAACAAGTTACTCAAGCTCTCTGCCTCAGATTCCTCATTTATAAAATGAGAATTACAAAAGTACACAATTCAAGAAGTCGTTGGACTTAGTGCATGTGAAGCACTTACAGTGCTTAATATGTAATAATGTTTTATTCTTTTCAGTATCATTACTCTGATATATTAATTCCACTTAAATAGTACTGTCCAATATTCTAAGATTCTAAAATTATTGTCATAAGAATTGGTTCTAGTCCTTCTTATCTCATTCAACTGTTTTATATCACAGAAAGTTTTTCCTTTCAATACTTTGGGCCTAGGTAGAAATATGTATCAGCTAAGAGTATGTGAAAGAAATATTGTAACTTACTATGTCTCTGAAGACAACTGCCCTAAGCCGATTAATATCCATGTCTTGTAGGAGCTTGTCAAAATCTCTTACTGGAGATATACCACCAGTTATAATGTCCACTGGACTCTATTTAAGACAAAAAATATATATGTATTACACAGACATTTTAAAATATTAGCACAGTATTCCAAGAACCAGGAAAAAAAAGGCTGTAACATTGTTTCTCCTAGCTTATTTTTCCTACTTCCTTCTGTCTTCTTTTTAGGGGTACTGGGATAGAGGTGGGGGTCACAGAAGGGAGCCATAAAGGAAAAATCAAACTGCATGCTAACTCACCAAGTTCATGAAATACAAATTGACATATTCAAAGGAAATTGACATATTTGACATATCAAAGACACAAGAAAAGTAAACACTTGGAAAAGCAGACAAGATTAAGTATAAGCAAATCTTTGCTGTATATTTAAACACAAATATTTGAATGTTATGCCCACAGACTAAAATAACTATTTTAGAACATTTGTCAGATTTACTTAACTTTATGTTGAAATGAACAACTAAATCTAAGATCTTAATCATAAAGTAAGAGGTACTTTTTTATTAAATTAATTATTCTGTATGCTTACCTTTGCGGCAGATTTCCCCATGGGAATCAGGCTGTGTACTGTTTTCTGGCCCTTGGCTGTATCTCCTCTAGCTTTCAGCTGTGAATGCTGCTGACACTCTAAACAATTCCTAACTGCCACAGCACACACTGTAATTTAAGGAAAAGATTGGGCCAGAAAATTTTATTTAAGATTTTGGAATTGATAAAAATCACCTACATAATATGATTTACATAAGCTTTTATTTGAAACAGATTACTTTCAGCAAATTCCTACAATGTTCCTGGACTCTATCACCTAGTGTTTGTTTTGTGACTTTGTTAGCTACACTGTTAGGGCCCACTGCTAAGAGAGAATCATTTCAGGGAACTAAATCAACAGGCTAGTGTTTCTTAGAGCCTACCTAAGCTAAAGTGGAATGATCTTTTATTAAGGAAAAGATAGGGAAGAAAAGAACTGAAAAGTAGGAAAAAAGAGAAAGCAAATCACACTGCTATGAACTAGTCTATAGTAACAACCTATCACCTTCATCAAAGTAAAATAAACTTAAAACTTGCATGTATTTCTTATGGTCTATCACTATACCAACATATTTATAGAGACTGATAAAAGGTAGAACATTTATAGAAAATATTTACAGAGTCTATTTTTAACTGGTTTTCATTAAAACGGTTTAAAAGGTGGGGGGCAGAAAAGAGACTGTGATTAATAAAGTCCAAAATAGCCTCTCCAGTATTATGCTAAGTGAAATAAGTCAGAATGAGGAAGACAAATACCGTATGATTCCACTCATAAATAGAATCTAAAAAAAAAAAAATTAATAAACAAATAAAAGCATAATCAGGCCTATGAATACAAAGAACAAACTAATGGTTATCAGAGGGTAGGGCAGTGGCAAATGGGCCAAATGAGTGAAGGGGAAAGACAGATGTAGGCCTCCAACTATGGAATGAGTAAGTCATAGGAATAAACAGCAGAGCATAAGGAATACAGTCAATAATATTGTAATAGCAACGTAACTGGACCTAGCCTAATGTATCAACCTATCAAATCACTAAGTTGTACACCTGAAACTAATGTAATATTGTGTGTCAACTATACTCAAAATAATAATAATAATAAAAATAATTTGGGGGCGCCTGGGTGGCTCAGTTGGTTAGGCATCCAACTTTGGCTCAGGTCATGATCTTGCAGTTTGTGAGTTCGAGTTCCACATCAGGCTCTGTGCTGACAGCTCAGTCTGGAGCCTGGAGCCTGCTTCGGATTCTGTGTCTCCCTCTCTCTCTGCCCCTCTCCTGCTCATGCTCTTTCTCTCTCTGTTTCTCAAAAGTAAATAAACGGTAAAAAATAAATAAATAAAATAATAATAATAATAACTTCATCCAGTAGAAACCAACACATTTATAAGCCTAAGGATCTCCAAATCTTTGTTGAAGATTTGATGTTCCATTATATTACTACCAGATATTAACCTTTTTTTGTTTTTGTTTTTGACTAACTGAACAGTTTCACCAATATCGTACTCTTAAAATGGTGACCTTCTCTGAGCATAAATCCTATAGTATTCATGTTATATATAACTTATGATTATGAAATTTTAAAGAGCCTGCAATAACACTGTTTGCTAACCTGTGAGTTATGTAAATTCTAGAATTTGGTTGGAACATTTTCAACAACTTAAAATAAGTAGTAAATTAAATGAATCACCTGTTCAAAAAACTACCTCTCTAAATGTGTCCCCCATCAGTTACTCGGGTTATTTAGAAATTAATTTTGAAGTTTAAATGATGAATTAGGTAATGCAAACATGACTATGAAATGCTTATTATCATGTGAATCATCTCAGTTCTTAATCAGATCAGTAGCACTCAGGCTATATGAACTGAACAAGAGTAGGAGAGCAAATTAAGAACAAAATGGCAAACTTCTCTGGGGACTGTAACTACTACCAGACTATCCTATGGCAAGCATAGAACTGAAACAGGAAAGTATTCAGATAAGTGCAAGACAGCAACAAAAGTTGGGGAAAATGAAACAAGGAATATAGTGAAGGAGGGAGGGCAAGAGAGTATGGAAAATGACTCTCAAATTTGAAATCAGGCCCAGAAAAATAACTTTTGCACTTTTTTGTCCCAGGTTGCATAAAATCAAGTTTGGGTATCGCAAAGTTAAAAACCTATCACACTCAGCAGTCTCAGTAGTTTAGAAGCTACTCTTAACTGTTGCCATCCTGCCTTCTCACCTCCAACCTCAGGAAAGAACAGGAATGAGGAGACCAGGGATCAAACACTTGGATTGTTTACCAAGCTTACCATACTCTATTAAAGACTTTGAACAAATAGTTTTCAGAATCTCACTTCCATATATAAAAATACATGATGCTGGGGTAGATCAAATTATGAAAATGAGTATTTCCTAATTTCAGAATACTTGAGTATAGTGACACATTGATAGCATAGCCTTGTATTTTTAATTCCAGAAGTATACTCTTTATAGGAAAGTGGCAACGTTTAAAAAAATGGCATATACAAAAGCAATGGAGTCAAAATAGTTTAATTATATTACTAATAGAAAGTTCAAGGAAGTATGTTACAACAGAAAAAGTAGGAAAACAAGTTAAACTATATTCAAATTCTAACTTCACCAACTACAGCTTTTGGATTTTTAATACATTTCCTAATGTCTCTGATCTCAAATATCCTCATGAATAAAAGAAAATAATTGCTGACTCATTGGAAATCTGCAATAACAAGTGTAGTCAATAAATGATAGTTTTTGTTTTCTTATACCTACCATTTGAATCTCTTAATTAGAATTTTAAAACAAATTTCTAAAAACTGTCACATCAAGTTCTTTAGAGCATCCCAAGTTGAAAAGTAGTTTGAATAGCATTTTGAGTAATCAAAACATAATCAGTGCACCAAAAAAGTCTAAATATATCTCAGCTTATATAACAGATACTCCTGCTAAAAATGGGAAAATATTTCATTAACAATGAGATTTTCCACCTTTAGTGTTACATTTCCACAGATGCCTTATTTTTGATCTCTCTTCATGTGGCAATGGTTCCTAGTGGTTTTGCTTCCATTTCTTCAACCACCTCTTCCTACCTGCTTCTCTCCATTTAATAAGCAAATCATTAACGAAACCTCAGTATTTACAACTAGATGCAGGAAATCTTCTGCCCAGAGAAAACTTATTTTGCTTCACCTAAGGAAGCCCTGATGACATTAAAAATTCCTTATGTAAAAAAAAAAAAAAAAAAAAAAAAAATTCCTTATGTATTTTAACTTTTACCTAAGCAAGAAATGCCTCCAGGAGAATAGAGATCTAGATTTCAGGAACTGTTCCAACAAATTACCATGGCTCATGTGGATAAAGGCTGTATTTGAATGATGCTAGTTTTAGAATCTTGCTACTCAAGTATGTTTGTAAGATAGCAGTTGCAACATCACCTGGGATGTTAGGCAATTATAGACCTCACCCCATACTAACTGCATTTTAACAAGATGCTATGGTGATTTCTTGTGTATGAATCATCTTAAAATCTGAGAAGCACCATTTTTGAGCAAAAAAAGATCAGAGGAGGAGGGGTAATGGTGACCACAATCAACTGAGATTTTTTAAAACATGTCATTCCTCTAGCCAATTTTATAACTACTACTATAAGCATAGTACTTAGATAGTCTTCACTCTTTGGAGATTAAAAAAAAAGCATATGACAAATTGCCTAGTACTCATTTTCCCAACAACAGATAAAAGATAATTTCAATCTAATATGTCAAGATAACTGAAAATTTTTAAAGTAAATTCCTGATAGGTTTTAACAGCTCACCTAGTCGGAGACACTGTCGCAAAATTCCTCCAGAAGACATATTTTTTTCAGCTTCAATTTCAGTAAAGCCAAGAGAACTTGCAAATATAAGCACATCCACAAGGCTGATTAGCCTCTGCAAAAATGTCACAGAGGCTTCTATTGAAAGGCCTTGAGTAGGTTCTATATTCTCCAGCTCATGCTGTAAGGAACAGAATTTGAAATTTATATCTATATTTTGATAAAAATCTAATTTTCTTGGATACATTCCCCAAATTTCTAAGTTTTATAAAAAGCCAGCTTTCAGAAATCTAGTTCAACAGAATGTTTTCCTTTTTCATCTAAAAAGAAGGCAACAGAAAAGTACAGGTGAACCACCACCAATCATATTCTCTAGCTGACTCATGCCTAAGAAATCAACATAGTTTTTAGTTCTTTCATTCTTGGAACAGATTCTAAGGTCCTTTCATGTAACTGTAAAAGATACTGTTACTTTTGGCTTAATGCACTTATGATGCATAGTAACCACCACATTCAAGTGTTAACAAAGATGCATAACAGTAGCATTTTCACACCAATTTTATAGAGTAGTTAAATCCTTACTGTAGCCGATGTAGCAGCTGAAAGCAATGGCAGTATACCCCCACAAGCCATGACCATATTGTCCATCACTTGAGAGATGAGATGAATTGTGTTGTGTACAAAGATGACATTATCACTGCTATTCACGAAGTCCATAACTGTCTTTGTTGAATGGCTGTCCAAAGATAAATGATGTTTACTGATAAAGCTAAAGAAAGGAAATCACAGTTTGCCTACTTGAGGGGAGGGAGGATAAGACAGTGCGTTTGCTTCGTCTTTAAAGCTGAGGTAATGATAATGATACAGCAGACATGTTGGGGATGCACTTCTTCACAAGATGTAGACCATTTCATATCAGGAGTTACTATCCATGCCCCTTTTCAGTGCTGAAACATATAATACCATTCATCTTGTATATAAAAAGTTGAATTATCCTTAACTGGGAACAAAACTGAGAAGTCACATAGCAAAAACTAAGAGGCAAATGGTGTTAAATGTGCAAATAAAAATAAATTTTCTACTAACATTTTCTTAGAGAAAGCCATAACATGCTTTTAAACAGGATAAGTGTAGTATACAAATAACAATAAACCAATTAGGCATTTCAAAAACATAAATCATACAATAGATAATCTGAAATATACAGATTTCTTATACCAAAACTACATTGGAGAATTGGGTGTTATACTTAGAGTCCAATTTTTTTTTTTTTTTTTTAGTACTTATAGATAAAGCAACTTAGCTTTTATGCTACAGGAAATCTTCAGCACATTTTTTAAAATAAAAATCTCTGATTTTCAGTTTGTTGTAATTCAGACTGGGTAGCTCATTTCTACAATGGCCAATAAAAGTTAATTCAATAAAACCCTATCACAGAAATAATTTATATTCTACTTTTTAACCAAATGTCTGAAATAAATTGCAAAATGTTAACTATATAAATTTCTTTAAACAAACACTAAACTTCATACACATCTTCTATAACAAACATATGGACATACCTTCTCCACATCTGTATATCTGTTTCTATTGAAAATAATAGATCAGTGAGCAAACGTTGATGCATTTGAGACCATTTGAACTCAGGAATACGAAACATAGCAGATCTGGAATCCCTCCTTTGTCCATTACCTCCATCTGGTGCTATTCCTTGACCTGGCCCCTCCTGTTGCCTTGACATCTAATACAGTAAATTTAGAAGAGTAATAAAATAAATTGAACTTCAAAGAAGGCATTAATAATAATAGCTCCTATGCAATTCATCTAACAAATAATCACATTTGAAGATACTAAGGAACCAAATTTACAGAAAAATAATCAATAAGTAATAACATTAAAACTTTAATACATTTAGGGACGCCTGGGTGGCTCAGTCAGTTAAGCGGCCGACTTCAGCTCAGGTCATGATCTCTCGGTCCGCGAGTTCGAGCCCCGCGTCGGGCTCTGTGCTGACAGCTCAGAGCCTGGAGCCTGTTTCAGATTCTGTGTCTCCCTCTCTCTGACCCTCCCCTGTTCATGCTCTGTCTCTCCCTGTCTCAAAATAAATAAAACGTTTAAAAAGAAAACTTTAATACATTTAAAGCAAAGTTACCAAAAATGCTAACTACCATAATTCAACAGTCATTAGCTTGGAACCATTTGGTATTACAACCAGCTAATGTATTATTTCTACAAAGGAATCAAGAAGTTCTTAGATTTGAATATGAGGAGGAAAGAAAGGCAGTATCTGGATTATAAATTGGTTAAAATTAAAAACAAACAAACATAAAGATAACAAAATTAAGAACACCCAACAAAATAGGAAAGAGGGAGTTAAGAGCTAAACAGCATGAAAAATTATAACATGGAATCAACCACTGTCTCATGAATTATTCTGAGATACTAGTAAAGGAGAAAGCTGTGCCTCTTGATCTCAGAAAGGTTCCTCCACTCTTACAAAATAAACAAACCTCGTGGAACAATTTTAAACTACATGCTTCATATATAAAATTATACACTAGTAGGTGGTTCTGCAGGACAACAGCCCTAGATTTTGGTCAGAAAATTAATGTGCTAATAACTACGATTATGTTATCAAATAAAGGTAAAGACAAGTATTTCCAATATTTGCTTTCTAAACTAAAATTATTACAATCCTAAAACTTGAAAGTAGAAAGTAGTAACTTCTGGTGATCTTGTGGTAAAAATAATAATAAAAGCTGCCATTTAATCAATTCACACTAAAACCTTGTGCTAAAGAAAACAAATATAATCTTTACATTCATTGCATTTATATAATTGCAAATAGGATATGAATCAACTCCAAAATAAAATAAAATGTAAGTATATACACTTGCTCTATCTTATTTCAATGTAAATACACTTCAAGAATACAGTATATATAATCACCTCAAGCACAGGTTGATGGGGGTGAGATGCTTCCATGTTTGTATTGGCCTTCAACTCCAATCTCTCAGTATCTGTAGCAACACTGGAAACGTCCAATTTAGCAATCCTCTGCTCAGAAGTAGTAGGAGACTCAAAGATATTACCAGGAGAATCACTAAGTAATTTGGTTTCGCTATCAGAGTTACTTGTTTTCTTCCCTTCCTCTAGCATTGCACCAATATCTGATTGTACAGGTGTCTGGGAAACAGTAGCATCTGGTGAGGTAGCCGGAGACCCTGATGCTGTCATAGTCAAGATTCCAGAGTCTTTGGAATCTTGAGTTTCGCTGTCCGTTTGCTTCTTATTTACAGATTCTTCCTCTTGAAATATTAATTTGTTGTCATTACTAAACATGTCCAGTCTTTCACTGGCTTCAGAGGCAGCTGGAGACAAACTATCTTCTTGGAGTTCTGTGCGTTGACTGGCTTCCTCAGTAGGACTACTTTCTACCTTCAGTTCTACATAATCATCATCATCTTCCTCTACTATAGATTTCTCCAATAATTCTGGCACCTCTGAAGCATCCTCTTCTGAAGGAGAACTTACAGAAGCAGTTACTTCACTAACAGTTATTATACCTTTGCCAGCTCTTTTAAAAGAATTAGAGGAAACAGTCTCACCTATTATATCAGAAGATACTTCTAAATCATCTATATGAATTGTTTCATTTATCAGTGTTTCTTCTAAAGGGACTTCATCCAGTAACTCCTGATTTTCTTGACCAGTTTTCCTTTCTTCATTAGATGTGTTAGGAGTTTGCAGTCCAACACTGGATGTAGAGTTTACTGAAACTGTCTTCTCAATACTTGACTTTTCATCACTATTTCTGGGGATATGAGTAGACACAGGACAATCCTTCATATCTGATTGCTGGGATGCTATTGAAACATTAACATCCCTGCTAATGACAGAGACTGCTTCAACTGGACTTGAACATTGCCCAATTTCTTCATCAACCTTTCCCTGGTGTTCCCTGAATATATTGGCAAGATTTTCTTTGTGTATTTCAAAAGTGACCTAGATGAAAAACATCCAGTCAAAATATGCAAAAAAGAAAGAAAAACAGAACATACAGTACATAAAATTAAAAATTTAACTATTTTTCAAATAAATGGTTTTATATAATGCAATAAAATAATTTTCCTAGAATATCCTTATCTTATAAAATAAACAAAAAGTCAATCACAAAAATTTAAATAGTCAAAAAAAATGAGAGCTATAGTTAATGATGATAGGTAGCATGGCTTTAAACCACAATAACATCCTTACTTTGCCTATTCTTAAACATATATATGAAAAGAATATACTATTCCACTGACCTCTATAAACTGTACCAGGATCTAAGTATATAGCGTTGTGAAGGGCTTTGTACACTAGATAATACATTGTTTTAACTGCAATGAAAATCCATTTCCACGTGACTTATCCTCAACATAGATTAAAAATATCAATTAATTATGCCCACTATTATAGCAGCTCTCCATATATTTATTGAGTTAGTAAAACTTTTTCTTACTAAACTAATACAAATTCAGCAATGAGAAAAAAATCCAATCCTTCCCCAAAGCTCAACCATAATTTTCAAAGTCTAAACTGGTCAAAATAGCCTGCAAGTTCCAGGTTATCCATCCATCCATCCATCCATCCATCCACCCAACGCCACTTGCATGTGAGTGACTAGTATCAGGCACTATGAACATCAACTCTTATCATGCCTGGCCCTGCACACTTTTACCTCAATAATTTTCTTACCAAAGATTATTATAGCCACCATTATCTGGTTGCCACTGGTGTTAGAACAGGAAACACCCCTCAGAAAGAAGTATAATACAAGCAGAAAGTACAGACATGATTATAGTTTACCAATGTTAGAACTGTTTGTTCCTGTAACCTACATTATTATAATACATACAGCAAACTGAACCTTTAGTCAACAAACCTTTATTGAGCCCTAGTATGGGAGGATGGTAGTAGATGACAGGAAAAGATGATTTTTGTGCACAAAGACCCATAGGCATTTTTGAATCATAGGTATGTATACATATGGGTAAAAGGCAAACAAATGTTTAAATAATGCACAACGCACACATTTTTTCAATAGCTATTTACTAACCTTCACTCATAATATATACAGTATGCTCATGCCTTAATAGGATACAGCTAAAAATAAAAATGTTTGGAAAATAAACATTTCACAAATTATAAATACTGGGGGAATTTTTCTGAATATTTCAAAATGTAATGCATATATTCCAAATAAAATGGCACAGTAACATTAACAAAATATCAATTTATTTTATAACCATTTTTTTTAAATGTTTTGTTTTGTTTTAAATAGGTCCACACCCAACGTAGGACTTGAACTCACAACCCTGAGATTAAGAGTCACATGCTCTACCAACTGAGTAAGCCATGTGCCCTGAACTAACTTATTTTAATTGACCAACTTCTCATTATCCAGTCAGCAAAATTTACTGAACACCCAAAGCATGCCAGGCACTGTGTGATGAACACAATGTCCTTGCCTTCATGAGGCTTACAGTCTAATGAAGGAGATTGAAAATAAATATACAAAAATATAAGATAATGTCAGTTAATAGTGAGAGATTTGAAGGCGAAAAAAAAGAAAATAAAAGTCTAGGTGGGATGATGTAGTAGAGTAACTGGGGAAGGTCTCTAAGGATATTATATTGAACAGAGATCAGAATAAAGTGAGACAGAAAGTTATATGAATATGAAAAGGAAAACAATTTCAGGCAGAAGGAAAAACAAATGCAAAGCCCCTAGTAGCCAAAATAATCGTGGTATGTTGGAGGAACAATAAACAGTAGAAAGAGAACTACAGATAAGGTCACAGAGGAAGGCACTGGCTAGATCATAGTTACAGAGAACTATAGACTGTATTAATGATTTTGAATTTTATTCAGAGAGAGAGCCACTAGAAATTTTTGAGTAAGACAAGATAGGTTTGTTGTTGTTGTTGTTGTTGTTGTTGTTGTTGTTGTTTTTAATGATCCGATTTCTTAAGGTATCATTTAGTCTATTTGGAAAACTGACTTTAGGGAAATCATTTCTGCACTGATATGACAATTATTATTGTCTAGAGAAGGCAAGTTTCATACCACCAACCTCAGAGTGATTTTGAAAATAGATCCTTTATTTCAAACACAGTAAGTTTAGTTTTCAATAATTATTTGCTTTCATTTTACTCAATTTAAGGATTTTAAATTTTTTATTATAAAATATATCCATAAACATAAATACATACAATTTATACATACAGATCAAAGAGTAATTTTTTAAACCCAATACACCTACTATCCACATCAGGAAACGGAATACTACTACCCCACAATTCCTCTATGTGCCCATCCTCAACTGTACTCCCAACCTCCCTACCCCTATTAAGAGCAAATCAACATTCTTACATTTCTGTTGTTCCCTACCTGTTTGTTAACAGCTCTACTACCTATATAGTAAAAATATTTATCAAGTTTAGTTTGAGAAGCTAAATATAGCATAATCTTAGCCAGCCATCAAATAAAAGGGCAATATTGCTAAATAAATAAATAAATAAATAAATAAATAAATGCTATCAGAAGACAAGCTACAGTTCCTGAAGTTTCTCTTCAGTTTCTATAAGAGGATATATAAGGCTATTTCTGGGAAGTCTGTTGGCAAGGCCATTAGGAAATATACAAGGCGTTAAGAACTAGAGCATCTATAAGGGGTAGTGTGGGCCAGGTAGTAGGTATCTGGCATGAATAACGTACAAGAAGTATACTACTTTGTATCTTCCAATTCTCACCATGGTCTACCTCTACTCTCAGAAGTAAATCAAAGCAGACCACTTTTTTTGAGGAGAGAAGCATGAATGTACAAATGATCCAGGCAGGAGGAATACGGGCCTATCACATGTAGGTAATTTGTTCTCAGGTTAAAAAAAAAAAAAAAAAAAAAGTTATAATGGCAGATGGCATTTCATTGACAATAGCTTCCCTCTATATCTGTCTCCTAAGTCAAACCGTTCCAGTTTAGAAGGACTGTCATATGTCTACTACATAGCTATCATTGCAGGATCTCCCTGAACCATGGTCTTAGAGATCCCCTCTCATCTCTCTTCCATGTTGCCTCTCCTTTTCCCTATGTCCCACATATTTGTTTAAAGCTCTCCTTTTGGTGTGTATATCCTCTGGCGTCTTCTCAAAAAATAAGTACATGTAAACTAAGTTTTTGAGACTTTAAAACATTTATTTTACCTCCATACTTGATTAATAGAGTATAAAACCATAGGTTGGATAGCATTAATCCCCAGAATTTGAAAGGTATTTCTTCACTTATTTCTGTGCTTCTGTTGCAAAGTCTCAGCCTACTCTGATTCTTTATCCTTTATATAAACTATTTTGTTCCCTGTGAAATCATATAAAATATCCTTGCTCTTAGTGCTTTCAAATTTCACAATGATTTTCAGCACAGATCTATTTTCATCCATTGTGCTAAACACCCATTGGGTCCTTCCAATCAAGCAACAAATATCCTTGGCTCTGGGAAATTTTCTTGAATCAATTAATTTATACCTTTGTCTCCTTTTTCACCTATTCTTGCTTTCTAGGATTACTATTTTTTGACACTGCACTGAATACTCCTCTAATTTTCTTACCATATCTCTATTTTCAATCCCTTTGTCTTTTGGTTCTACTGTCTGGGAGAGTTCCTCCACTAACCCTTAAACATGTTTTACATTTCTCCTATATGAGTCTGGGCTAGTCACTTGACTTCTTACTGCTCATATTAAAATGGGTGGTACAAGGGGAAACACAAACCTAAAAAATTTATATTTTAAATGTTCCCTGGTGTTAAAAAAGAAAATTCCCTCTCCTCTCTTGAGCACTTCCTGTAGAAAGCCTGAAGTTCAAAATACAGTAACCCTTGAACAACACAAGGGATGGGATGCCAAATCCCCCCGAACCTCACATGCAGTCAAAACTCAAGCAAAACTTGGGGCGCCTGGGTGGCTCAGTCGGGTAAGCATCTAACTTCGGCTCAGGTCATGATCTTGCAGATAGTGAGTTTGAGCCCTGTGTCAAGCTCTGTGCTGACAGTTCAGAGCCTGAAGCCTACTTTGGATTCTGTGCCTCCCTCTCTCTCTGCCCCTCCCCTGGCTGTGCTCTCTCTCTCAAAAATAAACACTTAAAAAAAACTTTTTTTAATCAAGTAAAACTTGAATCCACAAAAACTTACTGACAGCCTACTGCTGACTAGAAGACTTACTGATAACATAAACAGTCTATTAGCATACATTCTGTGTGTTGTATGTATTATATGTATCCCTATAATAAAATAAGCTGGAGAAAAGAAAATTTTAAGAATTGGGGTTCCTGGGTGGTTCACTCGGCTCAGGGTCCAACTTCGGCTCAGGTCATGATCTCACAGTTCCTGCAGCTCAGAGCCTGGAGCCTGCTTTGGATTCTGTGTCTCCCTCTCTGCCACTCCCCCACTCATGCTCTGTGTTTTCATTTCTCTCCCTCTCTCTCTCTCTCTCTCCCTCTCTCTCCCTCTCAAAAATAAACATTAAAAAAATTTTTAATGTTTAAGAATGTCTAAGGAAAAGACATTTCAAGTATATATTTATCCAAAAAAAATCCACATATGAGTATACCTGCTCAGTTCAAACCTATGTTGACCCAGGGTCAACTGTACTTTCTCTGGCATTTTGAGATGTATATAAATCTTGTGAAAAGGTAATAAGTCTTTGTGCTATTTCTGCATCCCGGGATATCTTTCCTGGGGGTGTTCAAGTCATCTCTTTGAAACATGAACATCAAGAATGATGATGCCCTGCTTCCTGTCTCTATGGGAGTTTAAGTCTAAGTATTTAGTTCCAAAATGTAACCTCCAGCTTGGCCAACATATACAAGATTTTCTCTTTTGGATGAAAACAGCTACATGTATGTAATGGATTGTATCTGTCTGGCCATATAAAATGGTGAAATGCTTTTTTTGTCTTTGAAATCTCTTCAGTGGATAGTCTGAGATGTGCATTACAGTCTGGCTTAATGCTTACTGATTATTTCACTCCTTTCCACACTTTGAAAACAGGGTATTTTGTGCTAACAGGAGCTTTTATTTTTAATTATTTCCCGAACAATATACTAATAAGGTTATTAACATAGTTATTAAGAGATTAAATGAGTTCTATATGTAAAGTACTTAAAATGGCCCAATACCATTTTGGTGACTGCTGTTTATTTTTCTTATAGAAAAGCATTATATTCTAGTTTCATAGTTTATAGTTACTCTTATCTCTCTGAGGATGTTAATAGTTATTTTTCTTCTGTTTTGTTTCTTCTCTTTGTATTATCTCTGTTTTCCTTGAGTTGCCTCTATTGGTCTGCTTTGTTTCTATCTCCCATGTTAGATGCTTTTCTTAAAACTCTGATATAACTTGGTTTTCTCCTCAGGATTGGCAAAAGGAATAACAAAGGGTCCAGGGGTTAAAAAGCTCTCACTACAGTGGGTAATCTACTTTTACCTTTACTATATCATGATCTGGGCACAGTTTGATTCAGACAACCCAAAGAAGGGTACAACGACAACCCAAAGAAGCATCTTCCAATGTTCTGCTTGCAGGGTTATGGTCTGGTTGCCTACATTTTAGGAGCCAAACACGAAAAGCACAATGGTGGAAGTGTTGCCTTTGCACCCAACATTCAGTTGCACACAGTCTCTTAATCTCCCCACCCCCTCCATTTTGCTAATATAAACAAAGACCAGTGGCCCTCTGTATTGCCCTCTCTAGATTCTGTAAGAATAGACTGGGACAGTGTTTTAATAGCACGGAGGAAGGGAGAATAACGAGGTACCAAATTGCTACTCAAACAATCTTATTCAATGTTTTTTGCTTCTAGCACACCCAACCCCCAATTCTCAGTTTCATATACAGATAGGCTTCCAGTTCCTAAGAATCCTGAGGGTTCTTTAGTGAAAATAAAGTTAGCTCTTGGCTTTTCCCACGCTAAGTTCATGATTTACTTTTCCCAATCTAAGTTAATACACCTATAGATCTGATCGTTAGACTCTAAATTTTACTGCTTTTCACTCTATTCCTATTCTCTCCATCCTGTGGACTTAATATTTTTCAAAACCCTTTCATGGCATTTTTAGTAGGGTTTCAATATGAAGTAAAATTAGATGTTAGTGTTCAACTTTCCAGTTTAATCCAAAAGCTTTGTTTTCTCTAAGTCAGCTTAAATCAACATATACTTAGTTTCTGTTCATCTAGTTACGAGCTATTTTCCAAAATCATTAAGCATATACCTTCCTTTTTTATTTTTTTAAAATAAAGCAATATTATGTTTGATTATGCTTCACACACACACACACACACACACACACACACACAAAACCACAGAAACCATTGAGATTTTAAAGGCTATTCTTTGTAATTTCTTGTTAATAGTAACTGTAAACTACAACATTTTTACCCAACATTGAACAGAATCACTGAAATACCTTCTAAAAGTGCTATAAATGCAATATCCTTCTAAAAGTCTATGAGAATAAAGATTAAGATGAATGCAGACCCCTCAAAAAAATTGCTTGTATTTAAATTCAAAATACTTTCAGGTGCATTCTCTCTAAATCTATTTTGTTGGGGTTTTTTTAATCATGAATGGATGTTCTATTTTGCCAAATGCTTTTACTGCATCTGTTGAAAGGATCACACGTTTCTTACCTTTTCTTTTATTAATGTGGTGTAGCATGTTGACTGATTTAATAATACTTAACCACCCTCACAACCCAGAAATAAAATACCATTCGATAGTGGTGAATGATCTTGTTAATGTACTGCTGAATTCAGTTGGCTAGTATTTTATGAAGAATTTTTGCATCCACATTCACCAGGGATATTGGCCTGTAGTTCTCTTTTTTAGTGCAGTCTTCATCTGGTTTTGGTATCAGAGTAATGCTGGCCTCACAAAATGAATTTAGACTTTTTCCTTCATTTTCTACATTTTAGAATAGTTTGAAAAGAATAGAATAGGTATTAAATCTACTTTAAATGTTTGGTAGAATTCACCTGTTGACGCCATCGGATAAAGGCCATATATGAAAAGCCCACAGCTAATATAATACACTCAACAGGGAAAAACTGAAAGCTTTTCCTTCAGTCAGGAATAAGACAGGGATGTCCATTCTCACCACTATTACTTAACACAGTACTGGAAGTCCTACCCACAGCAATCAGACAACAGGAAGAAATAAAAGGCATCCAAATCAGCAAGGAAGAAGCCAAACTTTCACTATTTGCAGATGACATGATACTGTATACAGAAAACCCAAAGGACTCCACAAAAAAATTGCTAGAACAGATACATGAATTCAGTAAAGTCATAGGATACAAAATCAACATACAGAAATCTGTGGCATTCCTATACACCAAAAATGAAGCAGCAGAAAGAGAAATTAAGGAATCAAACCCATTTGCAATTGCACCAAAAACAGTAAGATACCTAGGAATAAACTTAAACACAGGGGTAAAAGATCTGTACTCTGAAAACCACGAAACACTGATGAAAGAAACTGAAAGTAACACACAAAAAAATGGAAAGACATTCCATGCTCATGATGTGGAAGAACAAACATTGTTAAAATGTCTATACTACCCAAAGTAATCAATATATCTAATGCAATCTCTATGCAAAATACCAACAGGTGGAGTGCCTGGGTGGCTCAGTCAGTTAAGCATCCAACTTCAGCTCAGGTCATGATCTAGCAGTTCGTGGGTTTGAGCCCCACATCGGGCTCTGTGCTGACAGCTCAGAGCCTGGAGCCTACTTCAGATTCTGTGTCTCCCTCTCTTTGTAACTCCCTCACTCATGCTCTGTCTCTCTCAAAAATAAATAAACATTAAAAATAATTTAAATACCAACAGCAAAATACCAAGAGCTAGAACAAACAATCCTAAAACTTATATGGAACCACAAAAGACCCCAAATAGCCAAAGCAATCTTAAAAAAGAAAAGCAAAACTGGAGACATTACAATTCCAGGCATCAAATTACATTACAAAGCACAAGTTGGACACAAATTGGAATGTAGACACAAACTGGAATGGAATAGAATGTAAAACCCAGAAAAACCCCACAACTATATGGTCAATTAATCTTCGACAAAACAAGAAAGAATATCCAATGGGAAAAAGACAGTTTCTTCAACAAATGGCGTTGGAAAAACTAGAGAGCAACATGCAAAAGAATAAAACTGGACCACTTTCTTACACCAAACACAAAAATAAATTCAAAATGGATAAAAGACTGGGAAGCCTGGATGGCTCAATCAGTTGAGCATCTGACTCTTGATTTCAGCTCAGGTCATGATCTCAGGATCACAAGATCAAGCCCCAAGTCAGGCTCCATGCTGAGCATGGAACATACTTAAGATTCTCTCTCTCTCCCTTTCTCCCACTCCCCCACTTGTGCTTTCTCTCCAAAATAAAAAATAATTTTAAAAAATGGACTAAAGACCTAAATATGAGACCTAAAACCATAAAAATCCTTGAGGAGAACACAGGCAGTAAATTCTTAGCAACTTCTTTCTAGATATGCCTCCTGAGGCAAGGGAAATAAAGGCAAATAAAAAGCTTCATCAAAATAAAAAGCTTCTGCACAATGAAGGAAACAATCAACAAAATTAAAAGGCAGCCTATAGAATGGGAGAAGATACTCACATATGACATTATCTGATAAAGTTAGTATCCAAAATCTATAAAGAACTTAAACTCAACAACCAAAAAAATGTATAATCCAATTTAAAACATGGGCAGAAGACAAGAATAGATATCTTTCCAGTGAAGATAGCCAGGTGACCCAAAGACACATGAAAACATGCTCAACATCTCATCATCAGGGAAATAACTATCAAAACTACAATGAGATATCACTTCACACCCATCAGAATGGCTAAAATTAACAGCACAAGAAACAACAGTTGTGGTGAGTATAAGGAGAAAGGGGAACCCTATTACACTTTTGGTGGGAATGCAAACTGGTAAAGCCACCCTGGAAAACAGTATGGAGGCTCCTCAAATAGTTAAGAATAGAACTGCCCTATGATCCAGCAACTGCACTACTAGGTATTTACCCAAAGGATACAAAAATACTAATTCAAAGGGATACATGCACTCCAATGTTTACTGCAGCATTATTTATAACAACTAAATTATGGAAAGAGTCCAAATGTCCATTGACTGATGAGTGGATAAAGAAGATGTGGTATTTATATATAACAGAATACTACTCAGCCATTAAAAACAATGAAATCTTGTCATTTGCAATGACATGGATGCAGCCAGAGTATTATGCTATGCAAAATAAATCGGTCAGAAAAAGACAAATACCGTATGATTTCACTCATGTGTGGAATTTAAGAAAAAAAAATGAGCAAAGGGGGTAAAAAAAGAGACAGACAGATAAACCAAGAATCAAACTCATAACTTTAAAGAACAAACTGTTAGCAGAGGGAAAGGGGGTGGGGAATGGGTTATATAGGTGATGAGGATAAAGCAGTGCACTTGCTGTAATGAGCACCAGGTGTTGTATGGAAGTGCTGAGTCACTGGATTGTACCCCTGGAACTAATACTACATTGTATGTTAACTGGCACTTGTACCCCAATGTTTATAGCAGCACTCTCAACAAGAGCCAAATTATGGAAAGAGCCTAAATGTCCATCAACTGATGAATGGATAAAGAAATTGTGGTTTATATACAAAACGGAGTACTACATGGCAATGAGAAAGAATGAAATATGGCCTATTGTAGCAACCTGGATGGAACTGGAGAGTGTTATGCTAAGTGAAATAAGTCATACAGAGAAAGACAGATACCATATGTTTTCACTCTTATGTGGATCCTGAGAAACTTAACAGAAGACCATGGGGGAGAGGAAGGAAAAAAAAAAAAAGAGGTTAGAGAAGGAGGGAGCCAAAACATAAAAGACTCTTAAAAACTGAGAACTGAGAGTTGATGGGGGGTGGGAAGGAGAGGAGGATGGGTGATGGGTATTGAGGAGGACACCTGTTGGGATGAGCACTGGGTGTTGTATGGAAACCAATTTGACAATAAACTTCATATTTAAATAAATAAGTAAATACATAAACAAATAAAAACTTTAAAAACAACAACAAATGGAGGTTTCAAGACCAACACTTATCTATAAATAAATAAATAAATAAATAAATCTATAGCTCCCACATAAAAGATACTAAGTTCAAAAATATAAAAAATAAAAATAAATTTAAACTGTAGAATTTTATATATACAAAATGCCAGAAAAAAATTTTAATGTGAGTTATCAGCTTTATAGAAAATAAAAGGGGTATGTTCTGAGGAGAAAAGTAGTAAACATGCAAGAACAATCAAAGATAAATAGACACAAATAGGTTAGGATAGTTTCTAAAGCCCATTCTCAGGGCCAGTAGCTGGAAAAGAGAAAGCCTTTGGCACTAAGTTTGGAAACAGACCCAAAGGCTAATCTCACCAAATAACTCACTTAAATGGTCACTGGTGTACTGTTCTAAATGTATGCTATTTCCACTGCTTTGCTGGTCACCAAGGCATAAAAATATCTAACAGCAATCAGGCCATTAAAACAGATGTGCATCTAGCAAATTGCCGTATATAACAAAGTCATGTTCTCTCAATCAAAATTTATTACAATATTATAGGTTAGTGGCATTCACAAGATGGGCTACCAAAAACAGAAGAGTTTTCCATTCTCGTTAAATATAAACAATAATTCAAGACAAATGAATACCCAAAAAAACTAATCATAATATGTCAAGATGATCACAGATATGTGAATATAAGTTTGAATCAATCAAACATAAAAAACAAGAGAGGCATCAAGTGAAAACAATCATGAATGTTTAACTACCCCAGAGTATCAAGTTATAGAGACTGAAAGCACCATTGCAAACACCCAGAAAAACATGAAAATCAACAAAGTGTGAGGTGTCAGAATGTAGATAAACAATCAAACTTTTAGTGATTAAAATTAAAAATAAATACAAATAACAAATAAGCTGCAACATTGGATTTGTTGCACCTCAAACTGCAAAATTATGGCAAGAGTGTGCGATAAGTGCTTAGTTAAGATGGGAAAGGCATGAAATTTGTGGGTAGAAGACATGAATGGTAAACCTATTCCAACTGACAGTAACATGTTGTGCCAGAAACCACTGAGCCTCAACAAAGACTTTAAGACTTTAAGCAAGAGATAACCTGAAAAGAGTGACATCAAGCCATTTACTGCAAGGGATGGTTACACAAATTCAGTAACAGATTTGTCCTGAAAAATACAAACATTACTAGATAGGATGTATCTCCTGATGAAGTAGTGGCTGCCACATTTGTGGCAGAGTTAAGGAAATTAATTACAAAGAAAAGGATACGAGGGTGCCTGGCTAGCTCAGTCGGCAGAGCAAGTGACTCTTGATGTTGGGGTCACAAGTTCAAGCCCCACACTGGGTGTAAAGATTAAAAAAATAAAATAAAGTGACTGAACATTTATAAATGAATAAACAAATAAATAAATTGGGGTGCCTGTGTAACTCAGCTGGTTGAGTGTTGAGCATCCAACTTTGGATCAAGTCATGATCTCACAGCTTGTGTGGGTTTGAACCTTGCATCGGGCTTTGTGCCGAAGCCCGGAGCCTGGAGCCTGCTTTGGGCTCTGTGTCACCCTTTCTCTCTCTGCCCCTCCCTGTTCACGCTCTGTCTCTGTCTCTCTCAAGAATAAATAAACTTTAGGCAAAAACCTCTTTGATCTTGGCCGCAGCAACTTCTTACTCAACACGTCTCCAGAGGCAAGGGAAACAAAAGCAAAAATGAACTACTGGGACCTCATCAAAATAAAAAGCTTCTACACAGTGAAGGAAACCCATCAGCAAAACTAAAAGGCAACCAACAGAATGGGAGAAGATGTTTGCAAATGACATATCAGATAAAGGGTTAGTATCTAAAATCTATAAAGAACTTATCAAACTCAACACCCAAAAAACAAAGAATACAGTGAAGAAAAGAGCAAAAGACATGAAGAGACACTTCAGCAAAGAAGACATCCAGATGGCCTACCAACACATGAAAACATACTCAACATCAGTCACCATCAGGGAAATACAAATCAAAACCACAATGAGATACCACCTTGCACCTGTCAGAATGGCTAACGTTAACATCTCAGGGAATAACAGACGTTGGTGAGGATGCAGAGAAATAGGATCTCTTTTGCCTTGTTGGTGGGAATGCAAACTGGTGCAGCCACTCTGGAAACAGTATGCAGGTTCCTCAAAAAACAAAAATAGAACTAACCTACGACCCAGCAATTGCACTACTAGGCATTTATCCATGGGATACAGATGTACTGTTTCGAAGGGACACATGCACCCCCATGTTTAAAGTAGCACTATCAACAATAGCCAAAGTATGGAAAGAGCCCAAATGTCCATCAGATGGATGAATGGATAAAGAAGATGTGGTATATATATACAATGGAGTATTACTCAGCAATCAAAAAGAATGAAATCTTGCCATTGGCAACTACTTGGATGGAACTGGAGGGTATTATGCTAAGTGAAATTAGTCAGAGAAAGACAAAAATCCTATGACTTCACTCATATGAGGACTTTAAGAGACAAAACAGATGAATATAAGGGAAGGGAAACAAAATAATATAAAAACAAGGAGGGGGATAAAACAGAAGAGACTCATAAATATGGAGAACAAACTGAGGGTTACTGGAGGGGTTGTAGGAGGGGTGATGGGCTAAATGGGTAAGGGGCACTAAGGAATCTACTCCCGAAATCATTGTTGCACTATATGCTAACTAATTTGGATGTAAATTTTAAAAAATAAAAAATAAAATTAAAAAAATAATATAAATAAATAAATAAATAAATAAACTTTTAAAAATCAAAACTAGATAACAATTTTTTTTTTTTACTTTTTCAGGGGCGCCTGGGTGGCTTAGTTGGTTAGGCTTCCAATTTGGCTCAGTTCATGATCTCATCGCCTGTGAGTTCGAGCCCTGCATCCGACTGTGCTGACAGCTCAGAGCCTGGAGCCTGCTTCGGATCCTGTGTCTCCCTCTCTCTCTGCCCCTCCCCCACTTGCACTCTGTCTCTCTCTGTCAAAAATAAACATTAAAAAAAGCAAGCAAGCATGGGTGACAACCATCTTGTTAGTGAAATGGTTCCATCAATGCTTCATCCCAGAAGTGAAAAAATAATTGGAAGAGGAAGGGTTAGAATTTAAAGTCCCGTTATATACAATGTACCTGGCCATCCTGAAACCTGAATTTTGGTATGAAAATGAAAATGGCAAGGTTGTATTTTTACCTCCAAATATGACCTTACTGCTTCAGCCCTTTGACCAGGACATCATTTGATTTGTCAAGGCCACCTCCACCCATCTAGTATTTGATTACACTCAATCAGCAACTGATGAAGACCCTAATCTAGACATAATGCAATGGTGGAAATCATTCCTTACTGCTGATGCAATAACATTCATCAAACTTCAATGGATGAATTAAAACCAGAAACTGTAAATGTCAGCTGGAAGAACTTATGAAGTCAGCAATGATTTTAAAGTCTTCTCAGGATCGATGGAGAAGTTAGGAAAACCATTCACTCAGCAAGACAAATTAGTGGAGAGGATTTGCTGAAATGCTTGATGAAGTAGTGGAAGAACGTACTGAAAGCCACTGAGAAATGTTAACAAATGAGGAATTGGAAAAACTTGTTGAGTCATCTATGGAGGAAGAAATGGAAGCAGAACTGGCAATGTGGACATTATAGAAATTTGCTTAAGTATTTCAAGTTGCACAGACATTGAAGGACAAAATTATGGAATATGATCCTCAGAAGGAACAGAGCATTAAAGTCACCCATATGATCACTGAAGGATTACAACTTCTGCAGCAACATTGATGAATTAAAAATAAAGTCAACAAATTCCCATTACAATGTTCTTTCAAAGGGTTTTTTGCAAAAACAACCTTCAACTACCAAGGATCCCTTACCACTGACATCATGTGCTCCTGACATCTCACCATCAACATCACTCAATGATCCAGGATCACCTGAAGCAGATGATCCTCTTTCTGACATACTGTCAGAAGGTCAACAGTAGCCCTTATGCTACATCACAAAACCTACATCATACACCTCACCTCCTCTCATCACACAGGCATTTTATCATCTCACATCACAAGAAGAATGACGAGTAAAATACAGTAAAATATTTTGAGATAGACCACATTCACATAACTTTTATTACAGTATATTATACTTGTTCTACTTTATAAGTAGTTACTGTTGTTAATGTCTTAATTTATAAATAAAAGTTTATCACAGATATGTATGTATAGGAAAAAACACAGCATACACAGGCTTCAGTACTATGCACAGTTTCAGGCATTAAGTGGGGAGTCTTGGAACATATTCCCCCCGGATAAGGGGGAACTGGTGTAGTTAGTTACATAGAAGTGAACTTCTCTACTGGTTATCATCAATTTAAGGAATTCCTCCTACATTTCCATTGCCTTCTTCAGAGCCAACAGAAGATACTTATTTTTGCTATCACAAATTATCTTGTACAGATATGTTTTCATGATGCTGCTGCTAGTATTCACTGAAGTTACAACTTTTCATGACTATCAGCGTACTTTCTTTCAACCATTTGATTAGACTTTTCATTCTAAAGGTGAAGTATATTTCTTCGTCATATTCTATCTACATTCATAACCAGCAGACAAACTTTCAACTGCCCATTTAAAAAGACAGGTTAAAGACTATCATTCATTTAATGTTAAAATTCCAAGAACAAAATATGGCTTATGTAATACACATTTTAATTCAAAGCAATGTACATTTTCATAAAGTACAACCTGAATGTGCCACAGGGAATATCTTTTCTTCTGTATTATACTGATTTGCAGTCAAATCTGTTGTAAATAGTGTTTTGTATTTCCTAAGCAAACCAACTGTTAACTCTTTCTTCTGTAAATATAAATATTAGAAAAGCTTTCAAAATTCTGAACTTGATTTTGAAATTTCTCTTTAATTTACTCCAATACTCTAAAAGCTAAATGGCAATTGAGCAATTATCAGTGTTGTTATCTTTTTTGATACCGTTTTTCCTAAAGGTATTTGTGACTGATAATTCCTAATTAATTACCAGATATTGTTCTAAATTACCCAGCTAAAGCACTAGTCATTAATCTTCACAATCATTTGACAGCTAATCTATAGCTGTTTGTAATGTTTGGAAAGCACTTCTCTAAACTACTAAAGATTCTCATGAGCTAATAACTACAACATTTATTTTGCCATTACTTTCAACTTAATTGTCACTCAGATTTACTAATTAGGAGATAAAAGATTGATACAACAATATATCAAGAGATTAACATTATTAATCCATATGTTTAAAAGACTTTAACCAATAAAAATTCAGCCTTTTGAATGTTAGGCTAAGTTTAGCAACCAACCTTCTTTACTAAGCAAATGCATCTTTTTCATGTGTTTTTTTCCTATGGAAATATCAGCTGAGTATTACATGTTAACTTCTAATTCTTAGGTTACCAACATTTCATAGTTGATAAATAAGATATCTATAAACACAGCTGAATCTCCCTATATGGGATATCAATCAGCATGTCTCAAAATGATCACTACCACACAACAGGAGACCTTTTACACAGGCTCGGTCCCACAGCTTGCAACAACAATGTTGCAAAGATAACAGATACAATAAAGTCAAGTTATTAATATTCATAAGCTTATCAATCTTATTTTAAGGTTATAAATTTTTACTGCTCTATTTTATGCAAAGCATCTTGATTACAAATCTAAATACTCTGGTTCAAATCTAAGTTCCTAAATGCTTCCTTATTACAACCTTACTGGAAGGGTATCAAGCATAAGGCTAGGCTACTACTTAAGAGAATTAGTTATAAAAAAATTTTTTTAAGTTTAATAACAAAGGGAAACAATCCTGTGAGGAAAACAAGTCCTATAACATAATTTGCACTATATATTCATCACATAAAAAACTTAAAAGTATTGTTTGAATAGGTAGTATATTTTGATAAGGTTAACGCACTACCACAAAATATGGCATGTTGTCATACTGAATATTTTAAGATGAAGGAATTTGAGAAAAAGCAGGTGCAGGAAGAACTCTCTGACCTCTCCATTCTCATCTGAAGTAGATTATAGAAACACCAGGTTCTAGAAGAACTCTCTGATCCCCTCCTGCTCTCCGAAGCCTCTCATGTGAGAGGTGCCCTCCCTATAACCCAGAGGAAAGGAGCTTCCTTATCTCAGAAGATACACGGATGCCAAAAAAAAAAAAAAACTCCAAATGAATAGGCCTCGCTAATTTTCCCCCAGTTTACTACCCTTAGCTCATACCCTCTGTCCTATCGTGTTTTCCCATGACTTTCCACTCTTCATCAAACCTAGTATAAAAACACTCAGGCTTGGGGTACCTCGGTGGCTCAGTCGGTTAAGCACCCTACTTGGGCTCTGCTCATAATCTCATGGTTAGTGAGTTCAAGCCCCGCATCAGGCTCTCTGCTGTCAGCGCAGAGCCTACTTTGGATCCTCTGTTCCTCTCTCTCTCTCTATCCCTCCCCTGCTCGCTCATGCTCTCTCAAAAGTAAGTAAACGTTTAAGAAAAAAAAAAAAAAACCTCAGGCTTAACCCTTTCTTTGGGTCTTTCACTTTCTAATAAAGGCTCCCATGTACTGTAAAACATATTAAGTAAATGTATATGCTTTTATTCTGTTAATCTCTATTTATCAGTTTAATTTTCAGGCCCAGCCTGAGACTCTAAAAGGGTCAAGAAAAAGATTTTCCTCCCCTAAAATTCACATGATTCAAATATAAAACAGTATGTAGTTTAAGTTTCTCTCCTACCACTGTCCTCACTGGCACAACTCCCAACAATCAGGCGACCAGTTATTTCTTATGTACCTTCCCAGGGTAGTCTCATGCATATACAGACATAAATTCTCACTTTCCCACTTGTTTTACTAACATCCAAAGTACAAACTGCTCCACAATTTCTTTTGTCATGTAATATACCTTGGTGAACTATTTCAGGATAGTTTTAATTTTTTTATATAGCTAAAGTAACTTTTGAAGTTAGTTTTCTATGGCTTGTTTGATGTCTTCTGTCCATTTTTCTATTGGGCTTTCTTTTGCTATCTTCTTCTAGGAAGACTAGAACCTTTTTTTTTAATGTTTAGTTATTACTGAGAGACAGACACAGAGCGTGAGCAGGGGAAGGGTAAGACAGGGGGAGACACAGAATCTGAAGTAGGCTCCAGGCTCTGAGCTGTCAGCACAGAGCCCCACACAGGGCTTGAACTCACAAACTATGAGACCATGACCTGAGCCGAAGTCGGTCCCCTAAGCAACTGAGCCACCCAGGCACCCCTAGGAAGACTTTATATGTTAGCAATGTTACCTTTGCACTGGTTCTAAATTGTTTTTCCAATATGTCATATGCCTTTTGACTTTGCTTATAGTATTGTTTTTTGATCACAAAGTTTTTGTTTGTTTTAATGTAGTAAAAACCTATTAGTCTTTCCTCTTTAATGGTTCTAGATTCTAAATTACAGTTAGAAAATTATTAGACAATCTAAGGTTAAAGAATACTGCTCTGGATTTTCTTCTAGAACCTATTTATGGTTTCTCTCCCTACCAGTTAATTAATCCATATTTTAAATTACCTGGGGATCCAACTTTTTTTCCCCTTAGATGAAACTTCTATTATACAAATACCATTTATTAAAGAGTCCATTTTTCCCTGCTGACTGGAGATGCATCATTTATAATATGCTAAAGTCTTTATGAAATTTCATGTATTTTTGGACTTTGTATTTCCCAGGTCAGCCTATCTCTTCATGTGTCAATAATACATTTTGAAAATTTATGACATTTGGTATGTTGTAGTATTTTGTAGAGTCAGTCCCCTTGTCATTGCTTGTTACAGAGTTTACCTGGTTATTTCTATGTATTTTACTGTACTGTTCCTTAATGATTACCTTTAATAATTAAATAGCTTTCTCCCCACAAAAAGAAAAATGATTGGTTAGTATTATCTCAATACTTCACTAAATTTACAAAATAATCTAAAGAAACATCATGTTACTATAACTTTATGATGTTGAGTCTTCCTATTCTAGGAAATATGTTTTTCCATTTGTTCATGCCTTTTGTGTACCCTTTGGGAATATTTTAAAGACTTTTTCAGGGGCACCTGGGTGGCTCAGTCAGTTAAACATCCGACTCTTGATTTAACGGCTCAGGTCATGATCTCACAGTTAGTGGACTAGAGCCCCACATCAGGCTCTGCGCTAACAGTAGCAAGAAGCATGCTTAGGATTCTCTCTCTCTCTCTCAAACATTTTAAAAAAGATGTTACATTTTTAAACAGACGTTTTCAAGTAATTTGAAGTGTAGTTTAGAGTTTTATACACTATATTACCAGCAATATACAGAAATTACATAATTTGCCTAGAAATACCTAGAAGCACCTGGAAATAGCAGAATAATGCTGACACTTAAGTTTGGACTTCAGCAGTAAATACTCATTTGCAAGATAGAAAAGGATTAAAAACAAAGAGAGATGATGTGCAGAAAAATTTTTAATAATGTAGAGGCACCTGGGTGGCTCAGTCAGTTAAGCATCTCTTGATTTCAGCTCAGGTCATGATCTCACAGTTTCATGACTTCGAGCCCCAGAACAGGCTCTGTGCACTAATTGCACAGAGCCTGCTTTGGATTCTCTCTCTCCTTCTCTCTCTGCCCCTCACCTGCTCGTGCTCTGTCTCTCTCAAAAATACCTAAACATAAAAAATTTTTAACGTGCATAAGAATGGATGGTCAAAGAACATGGTTCATTTAAGACACTTGAGTTATTCAGTAAAACAATACGATTAAAGTATTTCTAGAAGTGGTGAACAATAAAAACAGTAAGTATGCATGTAAATGCTAAACAGGTATTAGACTATTTAAGGCTCTGTGAACCCAGAGAAGGAGATGAAATTTTATCCTACAGGTAAGGACAAGCTTTATTTACCCACCACTTGAAAAGGCAACTACATAATTTACCAGAGAAATTAAAGAATTATTTTCAAATGGATTTGACTTATAAACCATACTATTCTACTCATATGTAGCTTAAAATAAACCCTCTACAAAAAAAAAATGAAAAGAGTAAATAATAAAAAATGGAACATATCTATATATAATCTGTCAAGGAAAGACAAAAAGCAAAGTTTAAAGTAGAACAACTGTATTACATTAAAAAAGACTCTCTCCTGGACCAAAGTTAGTCAAGCTCCTCTGATCCTGCTACTCAATTAAGCCCTGTCTTTGCCATACCTGCATCTCTGAGTTTCAGCAAGGATCTTGTTAAGTCAGTTTAGAGAGAATCCCCACCCTCCATATCTTTTTTGTCTTTTTGTTTCCAGTTTTTACTTAAATTCTGGTTAGTGAATATATAGGGAAATACTGGTTTCAGGAGTAAAATTTAGTGATTCATCATTTATATATAACACCCAGTGCTTATCACAGTAAGTGCCCTCCTCAAGGCCATCACCCATTTTGCCCATCCCCCAGACACCTCGCTCCATCAACCCTCAGTTTGTTCCCTGTCTTTTAAGTGTCTCTTGTGGTTTGCTTCTCTTTTTTTTTCCCCTTTCCCTATGTTCTTGTTTTGTTTCTTATATTCCACATGAGTGAAATCATATGGTATTTGTCTTTCTCTGACTTATTTAGTTTAGCATAATACACTCTAGTTCCATCCACATCATTGCAAATGGCAAGATTTCATTCTTTTTGATGGCTGAGTAATATTCCATTGTATATATATACCACCTCTTCTTTATCCATTCATCAGTTGATGGACATTTGCACTCTTTCCATAATTTGGCTATTGTTGATAATTCTGCTATAAATATTGGGGTGCATATCCCTTCCAATAAGCATTTTTGTAGGGGCGCCTGGGTGGCTCAGTTGGTTAAGCGGCCGACTTCGGCTCAGGTCATGATCTTGCGGTCCATGAGTTCGAGCCCCGCGTCGGGCTCTGTGCTGACAGCTCAGAGCCTGGAGCCTGTTTCAGATTCTGTGTCTCCCTCTCTCTGACCCTCCCCCGTTCATGCTCTGTCTTTCTCTGTCTCAAAAATAAATAAACGTTAAAAAAAAAATTTTTTTTTTAAATAAGAATTTTTGTATCCTTTTGGTAAATACCTAGTAGTACAATTGCTAGATCATAGGGTAGCTCTATTTTTTACTTTTTGAGGTACTTCCATTTGGTTTTCCAGAGTGGCTGCACTAGTTTGCATTCCCAGTATGAGAGTTCCACCTTTTCTACATCCTCACCAATATCTGTTGTTTCTTGTGTTGATAATTTTAGCCATTCTGACAGGTGTGAGGTGGTATCTCATTGTAGTTTCAATATGTATTTCCCTGATGATGAGTGATGTTGAGCATCTTTTCATGTGTCTGTTGGCCACCTGGCTGTCTTCTTTGGAAAAATATATATTCATGTCTTCTGCCCATTTCTTAACTGAATTATTAGTTTCTTGGATGCTGAGTTTGCAATGTTCTTTGTAGATTTTATAGTCCTTTATCAGATATGTCATTTGCACATATCTTCTCCCATTCCATAGGCTTTTTGTTTTTTGTTTCCTTTGCTGTATCTTGAAGTCCCAATAGTTCATTTTTGCTTTTGTTTCCCTTGCCTCCAGAGATGTGTCTAGTAAGAAGTTACTAAGGCTGATGTGAAAGAACTTACTGCCTGAGATGTGTCTAGTAAGAAGTTGCTAAGGCTGATGTCAAAGAACTTACTGCCAGTGTTCTCCTCTAGGGTTTCTATGGTTTCATGTCTCCATTTACATCTTCCATCCATTTGGAATTTATTTTTGTGTATGGCATAAGAAAGTGGTCCAGTTTCATTTTTCTGCATGTTGCTGTCCAATTTTCCTAACACCATTTGTTGAAGAAATTGTCTTTTCCTGCTTTGTGAAAGATTACCTAACCATATGGTTGTGGGTCCATTTCTGGCTTTTCTATTCTGCTCCATTGACCCTGTTTTGGTGCCAATACCATACTGTCTTGATGACTACACATGATATAGCTGGAAATCCATAATTGTGATGCCTCCAGTTTTGCTTTTCTTTTTAAAAGCTGCAAGTGGCAATTCGGGGTCCCACCTTCAATAACTGATCAACCTGATTTCTGTTTCAATTTCTTAATCCCACCATCCCCAGTGACATCTTATCAACCTGGCCTGCTTTTAGAAAAAAAACCTGTTAAGTCTGTTTAACCAGAATCTCCTCTATCCAAGATGTGTCCTCTTATGAATTTTCCACCCACTGAATCTCTTCCCCACTCCTACCCTCTTCCTTGCCTATAAATCCCCACTTTTCCTTGTTGTATTCAGAACTGAGCCCAGTTATACAGTCAGGTCTCTTTTTCCCTGTTGCAATAGTTCCTGAATAAAATCTTATTTCAGTGCTTTAAGGGCTGTCATGGGTTCTCTTGAAGAGTATCATATAGGAGTGCCTGGGTGGCTCAGTCGGTTGAGTGTCTGACTTTGGCTCAGGTCATGATCTTGCGGTCCGTGAGTTTGAGCCCCACGTCAGGCTCTGTGCTGACCACTCAGAGCCTGGAGCTTGCTTCAGATTGTGTGTCTCCCTCTCTCTCTGTCCCTCCCCACTCATGCTCTGTCTCTCTCTCTCTTTCTCTGTCAAAAATAAATAAACATTAAAAAAAATTTTTTAAGAAAAAATTTTTAAAAAAGAGTATCGTATATATCATCCTACACATATGCTATATGATATAATGCTATTTGTTCTCAAAGGCTTTAAATTAATTTTCAATATATTTTTTAAAATTTATCTCCACCAATTTTTCTGAATAGAGTTTTGGAGAAATCCAGTATATGGAAAGTAAATTAATACACTCAATCATTTCCTTCTAAAATTTTAAGTAGTCTAATATACAGAAGTTACATCAAAGTTAAATCAATTTTTGGTCTGAAGTTTAACTTTTTTTAGTAAGCAACCCTAATAAATATAAAAAACAAACTTTATTCTTTCATAAAATGATTTTTGACCAACACTTTCTTATTAACACCAAGTGAGGATGCAATTTAAACAGATGCATGGGGCACCTGGGTGGCTCAGTCAGTTAAGCCTCTGACTCTTGATTTTGGCTCAGGTCATGATCTCGTGGTTCATGAGTTCGAGCCCTGCATCAGGCTCTGGATTGATAGTGTGGTGCCTGCTTGAGATTCTCTCTCTTTCTCTCTCTCTCTCTCTGTCCCTCCCCCACTCTCACTCACTCTCTCTCAAAATAAATAAACCAAGCTAACATAAAATAGGAGCACCTGGGTGGCTCAGTTGGTTGAGCATCCAACTTCTGCTAAGGTTATAGTCATGCATTTCATGAGTTCGAGCCCCATGTCATGCTCTGTGCTGACAGCTCAGAGCCTGGAGTCTGCTTCAGATTCTGTGTCTCCCTCTCTCTCTGCCCCTCCCCTGCTTGCACTCTGTCTTTCTCCCTCTCAAAAATAAACATTAAAAAAAAAAATTTTTAATAATAAGTAAAATAAAACAAAACAGAAGCCTTCTAACCACTTAGTACTTTCTTAATCTCTATAAATATCATAGTAACACATGGAAACATTGTAGAATTTAAAAGAAACTTATTTAAAAGAATAAATATATTCTACCCTCAAACCTCCTTAAATTATGAAAATCTATCTAAAATAATAGTTGCTCCCTAGTTCTGCAACATGCTTAAAAATACATATTTAGTAATAAATATCAAGTTAAGTCCATTTTGGTAAGGATATGGTCCAGATATATTATTAAATACCTGTGGCAATAGCTGAGATATAGAGAATGCTTATTGTACAATGTTTTAAGCCTTTGTCACATACTGACACACATAATCTTCAGAACAACCCTAAAAGACAAGTAGTATTATCCTCATTTATCTAGATAAAGATAGGAAGCACAGTGACATAAAATATCATACAGTTAATAACTTATTAATTTTTGTTTATAAAAAGTCATCTTGACCCATTTTAAGAACTGTTTAGACAGGTGCTCTCATAAAAACTAGAGTATAAATGGGTACAAATTTTTAGATGGTAATTTAGCAATATCCTTTAGAACCTCTTAATACATGTAAAGGCTCCTGGAATTATAGGAATTTACCCTACAAAATAGGAGATATTTATATAAAAGCAGGCCCAGCACTGTTCAAAGATAAGGAAAAGTTAAACTATGGTGTTAATGCAGTACATTGTAACACAAATCAATAGATTTTTAAAATATCACATCCACCAATTTTTCCAAATAAAATTTTGGAGAATGCCAAAAAAATGAAAACTACCTTATTTACTCAGTCTTCCTTCCTATAACTACAAGTGACCTGATAACATTCAGATGTTATAAAGCTCAGCTTTTGCACTTAACTTTACGGCTCCATAATATGATGTACTGTATATACCTAATAATATGCAGCCACTGAAATTCATGTAAGTGTGAATAACTTTTACTCACTGATTATTTTAAGTCACAGACCCATCCTACTTCATGGCAATATAGGCCTAGACAAAAGATAGTACCTAAAGTTTTGAGTTTGGGGTGCCTGGCTGGCTCAGTCGGTAGAGCAACCTATTCTTGATCCCAAGGTCTTGAGTTCAAGGCCCATGCTGGCCATGGGCCTACTTAAAAAGTAAAATCCATAAAAATAAGAGAAAGTTTGAGTTTTACTTGTTAAAGAAAAAGGATATTTTTTAACAGTTCTCGTAATTCAGGATATTTTAAATGCCTTAATTTAAATTTTAATTGAAGAGTAGAAGCAATCTAGCATACCAAGTGAAAACAGAATCAATTAATGCCTCAAGATAGTGTTAAATTTAAAGCATTTTAAAAAAGGAAAAGTGGGATGCCTGGTTGGCTCAGTCAACAGAGCGTGCAGCTCTTGATCTCAGAGTCATGAGTTCAGGCTCCACACTGGGCACAGAGCCACTTAATTAACGAAAGCAAAACAAAGCAAAGCAAAGCAAAGAAAAGGAAAGGAAAAGGATCAACAATAACAACCTGGAAAATACCTAAGAAAATAATGGAATTACAAAGGTTACTCTTAACAGGTACATATTTGAAACCCTGAGACCAAAGTAACCAACACAGGGCAGTTACACTAGAAAACCCTATTACTGCTTATAAAATCTAGTTCAGCTGTTGGAGGAGAGAGATACAGTGACAAACAGCTTCCCTACTACAAAGGTGGCAGGAAATCTATCAAACTGGACAATAAAATTGCAATTGAGTTTCTTTGGCTTTTTATAGCAGCTGAATGTATCCTGATGTAACTCTGCAAAAGCTATACAATTCTGCAACATTAGTTTTTGAGATTTTAAATGGCTGCACAAAGAAAAAATAAGCATCACTTCAGTATCACATGTATAAAAATGTAAAGCTTCAGAGTGAGTATTTTTAGAGAAAAAAATTTGGTCTCAATACTTCTGGCAGAATTTCTAACAACACGCTACAAACTGTTCACCTACTTACTGAATCACTTCAGCTCCATCCTAAACTTTAGTAAATATTCATTTGAAGCACCTTAGAATGTCAGCTGTCCATTGCAAAGACAGATGTCAAGATATTAGAAGTCCAAAGTAATTAACATAGCAATATTCAAATAAATTACTTTGTAAAACCTTATGAGAAAAGATTTTCATTAATGAAAAATTTTCACATAGAGAAATAAAACTAAAGGACATTTATTAAGCTTTAAAGGTAAAAACCACAAGAACTAATGTATACTACAATTTTAAATTTTTTCCCCCTCACAGCATTAAGTAAAGGTTTAGCATTTATTTTTTTTTATTTTTTTTTTTTTTTATTTTTTTTTTTTCAACGTTTTTTATTTATTTTTGGGACAGAGAGAGACAGAGCATGAACGGGGGAGGGGCAGAGAGAGAGGGAGACACAGAATCGGAAACAGGCTCCGGGCTCCGAGCCGTCAGCCCAGAGCCCGACGCGGGGCTCGAACTCACGGACTGCGAGATCGTGACCTGGCTGAAGTCGGACGCCCAACCGACTGCGCCACCCAGGCGCCCCTAGTTTAGCATTTATTTTTAAAAGTATACTTAAGCAGCAAACAGTAATAAGTCTAGTTTTACTCAGATAAAAATACTCTACAATTGACTTAATCAGCATTTATTCCATTTTGTAATTTTAATACTAAAACTTGACTCAAAGACTGGTTCTTGGCCCAAAACAGGCAAGACAGGCCTCTCCATAAAGTAACTATTTTCTTTGTAAAGGTTTTAATATCTGTTTAAAGCTGTAAGTCACTGGAGTAAAGAAAAACATAAGTTAAAACTGTATATGTAAACTATGTATAATATATAAACTATAAATACATATAAATAATAGTTGTATGTAATAGTTTTATAAGCTATAAATATATAACATATATAAACTATATATAATATACACATAAACTATAAATACATATACTTAAAATATACAAATCATACTTTTGGGTTTTTTTGTATAAGTGGAGTTTATACTTCTTCTTTCAACATTCTCTACACCACAACATATGCTCCCAGAATGACATAAAACGTTTTCATTAATTTTTAAAATGTATTAAGGGGTCTTAACTGGGGTCCATATTCAATTTATGTATAATTCCTCTATATCTGTGATACTTTCTAAAGAATATATTACATTAACAGCTTAGTGTAAAGGCAGGAAGGGAAGAATTTTATAAAGGTTAGTAAAAATAATTCTGTACACTCAGAGGGGCACTTGAAATACAGAATGCATAAGAAGGGATAACTTTAAAACACAGATTTCTGGGAACATCCCATGAGATTCAGATTAAGATTCTGGGGTGAAGTGCAGGAGACTATAATAAAATATACATCTCAAGTTACTCTGATGAGAGATTCCCAAATCAGACTGTGTGTGGTTATGGTACACATACTTTCAAGACAGCTGCTGCAGCTATTTCGTCAGTCACTGATAACAGAAGACTGAGATGCTAAGGCACATACAGGGTGCCCCGGTACCATGTGACAGCTAAACTAGACAGCCCAAACAATGATGGTGCGCATCTTCCTTCTTCCTGCAACAAATATTTAATGTGCAACTGCCACATTGCTCTATGCACAATTCTACAGGAGATATAAAGATGTATAAAATCTTTTGTCCCTACTCATCAGAGCTTACAAGGAACAACCAAAATAAGATGTAAGAGCTCATTTCTAACAAATAATATAGTAAGAGAGATATTATAGGATCACTCATAATTAAATGGCAAACATTTGCTGTATCACTCATTACTGCTCTTCTTCATGTACATTACATATTCCCAAGCAAACCAACAACTCACCATGCTTTTTCCTCAGTAACACCACCTCTGTACCTCTGTTTATGTCAATTCTTCCACCAGTGATTTTCATCATTCCAGTCTTTACATGCCCAAATCCTATTTACCTTTCAACACTGTCATCAAATGACATCTGTTCTACCAGTGTCTCAGATAGCCTCATGTGAGGCTGTCTACCCATTCACTGTGAGTATCTCTTCTATGGCATTTATTCCTTCCTGCCTTGTTTTTCAGTGTTTTACATATATATATATATATATATATATATATATATATATAAAATATTATCTCCCATATTAGAAAGTAACTTTTTTTAGGATAAGATCTGTTCCTGATGCATCCTTCTTCTATCTTTCATAGTAGCTAGAGGTACTCAAATACAAGAAGATAGGAAGAAAGGGAGTAGTGGAAAGGAAAAAAAGAGTTAAGGTAGAAATGGGAAGAAAAGCAGTACACAACTACTGTAAGACTTGGACACAGGTGATTGAAAACAAATGAGAGAGGGGCGCCTCAGTGGCTCAGTCAGTTATGCATTCGACTCTTGATTTCGGCTCAGGTCATGATCTCATGGTTCATGAGTTCAAGTCCCGCATCTGGCTCTACGCTGACGGCATGCAACCTGCTTGGGATTCTGCCTCTCCCTCTCTCTCTGCCCTTCCCCTGCTTGTGTGCTCTCTCTCTCTCAAAATGAATATAAACTTTAAAATATATTTTTTAAAAGAAAAAAGAAAATGAATGAGAGAGACCACAGAGTATGTAACCACTCAAGCAGAGACAAAACAAACACAGATTCACTGAGGACAGAACAGAGAGAAAGAGACATAGGCTGGGGGAAAGGAGAAGACAGAGGGTACAGAATGGAGGAAGGAATGTTGAAGAGAAGAACAGAGAGAGGGACAAGAAAGAGGAAAAGTGGCCAAAAGAAGAAAGAGAAACAAACAAAGGGGGAGAGAGTTAGCTAGGCAGTGATAGATGGCAGCAGAAGGGACAGAAGGCAGCACAGATTACACTAGATACCCACAGTACCTAATAGAGCAGAGGGGTGGAGAAGACTGAGTAGAGAGGACAGGTAGAGGGGGAGAGGAAGAGAAGCTGAGGGAGAAATGGGAATGGGAAAAGGAGGGAGACAGAGAGAGACTACTTAAGAGAAATACCAAGAGAAAATTAAGTGCTGTGAATTCACACAGAATGCACTATAAGTGATTGAGGGAGTTAAATCCTGAAAAATACGAAGGATATGGCTAATTACAAAGGAACACAAAGTTCATGCCATGAATAAACAAAAATGAAGCTTTTTAACAAAGAATGATATAACTTTTAAAAGTTAAAAAGTTAAGTGGAAGGTAAGGCAGGAAATCCTTTGTTCAAGAGGAAATGAAAGATTGAGTAGAAACTCTTGTTAAAAAAAAAAACTTTGCCTTTTTATGAAAATTAAAACAAAGGGTTTGTGGAGGGAGTAACATTACGTAAGTTATTTTTAGCATAATAAACTTACAGGAAAATAATACCTAAGGCTACTGATCATTAGAAATATCCAGAGTAGAAATGATCTAGACATGTATAAAGAACTACAAACCACTAAAGGGAAGAAAAAAAAAATATTTTAACATAGGCAGAAAACAAAAGCTTGCAAAAATAAGAACTTTAAAGTGTCATGAGGGGCACCTGGGTGGCTCAGCTGGTTGAGCGTCCAACTCTGGATTTCAGCTCAGGTCAGGATCTCATGGTTCACTGAATTCAAGCCCTGCGTTGGGCTCTGTGCTGACAGCATGGAGCCTGTTTGGGATTCTCTCACTCTCTCTGTCTCTCTCTGCCCCTCCCCTGCTTGTGCATGCACACACGTGCACACTAGCTCGCTCTCTCTCTCTCTCAAAATAAACATTTAAATAAATAAATAAATAAATAAATAAAGTGTCATGGATTAGAGGGTAAAACATTACTTAGGATCTAGCAATTCTACTCCTACTTATATTTCCTAGAGCAGTGCTCTTTTCAAACTGAGGATAATTCACCTGGCAGATCACAGAATCAACCTACTGGGGCATCATTAGCATTTTTTAACAAAAAAGAAAACCTAAGAATATATCCCTATATACCAAAGTTTAGGAAGGGTAAATACTGTTTCCTGAAACCTCTGTTTCAGGTGTATGAGAGAAGGGTGCATGCATGTGAGTGTGTACATACATACATGGTCACTATAAATTTCCTACTGGGAGCCACAGTTATAAGAAGTATAAAACTGACAACTATAGTAAAACCGTTGCCTTTGAGCATCCTGACTTATTCATAGCAGTATAAATGAATGAACCAAAGCTGTATGTAACAATAAAAAATAATTCTAAAAACAAAAAGTTTGAGAAAAAATAAGGAATAGAAGCATCCACACAGTATGATGTCATTTTCATAAAACACAAAAATAGGGAAAATCAGATCATATATTATTTAGGAATATATTTTTCAACTTTTTAAAGAAGGAAATGATAAACACAAAATTCAAAATAGAGATTAGATTTAAGGTGGGGGTTGAAAAGGGAGAACCACATGGCATGTTCTTAAGTTGGGTAGTCACAATTCTATTATAACACTTCACAGCATACACACTACACAAATTATTGTAGATATAAGTAATTATTTTAAAAGTTGGGTTTATATCAAACATGAAGTGACTCAGGGTCTGAACTAGTGTGTTGGAAGTGAGAATTAAAACAAAGAGATGAATAGGAAGAATGATAGAGCTGTAACAAAGGAAAACAGTCACTGAGAATTTATTCTATTTTCTGTGATTTCTTTCATTTAACTTCTTATACATATCCACATTTACCATTTCTAGATTAGACACTGATAGTTAAAAAAAGTTTAGAAACTTGTCTGAGTTTACACAACCACAAAATACTATAAACCAGAATTCAAACCCAGAACTATCCTTCGTCCAAAGCCCATGTTCACTTCATTACATACACAAAGGGACTGGTAACTAAATATAAATGTTTAGTCAAAAATGTTCAGAAATTCAAAGATACTGGAGGTACTTCCTAGTTTAACCTCCTAATCCTGTACACAGGAAATTAAAAGACTATTGTCCTTAAATATTCTATGAATTCAGCAGTTCTCAAGCTCTTTCATCTCAGGATGCTTTACACTCTTAAAAGGTACTGTGGCTCCCCAAAACTTTTTATTTTTATGGGGTATATCTATTACTACTTATCATATTAAAAATTAAGACTAAGAAACCTTACAAATACACATTCCAAAATAACAATAAAGCCATTATACGTTAGTGTAAATAACATAATGAGAAGATAATAATGAGAAGAGTGCTAGGATTTCACATTTTCGCAAATCTCTTTAAATTCTAGCTTAATAGATGTTGCACTCTAATATCTGTTTTTATATTCAATGTGTTGTATTATATACTGTTTTGATTTATGTATATAAAAAAATACACTTTCAAAAGACACATAGCTGGGAAAGGAGGACCTCACACATTTTCTGAAAAAGTCTCATAGGCTTGCAATGTCTTCAGGCTGTACTTTATTAATTACTGATCTAGGCACTTGGGTAGTTGTCAGTTAAGCGTTCGACTCTTGGTTTCAGCTCAGGCCATGATCTCATGGTTCATGAGTTTGAGCCCACATCGGGCTCCACACTGACAGCATGGAGCCTGCCTGGGATTCCCTCTCTCCTTCCTCTGCCCCTCCTCCACTCTGTCTCTCAAAATAAATAAACTTTAAAAATAAAAAGATTTGAAAAAAAGAATTACTGATCTAAAGTTTATATTCTTCTAGCCATTCTTCTTAAGGACGTGAACAAACAAAAGTATGTACAAAAGCACAGAATTAACATATAGTAATTTGAAATTTTGAAAAATCTAATTTAGGGGCGCCTGGGTGGCTCGGTCGGTTAAGCATCCGACTTTGGCTCAGGTCATGATCTCATGGTCCGTGAGTTCAAGCCCCGCGTCGGGCTCTGTGCTGACAGCTCAGAGCCTGGAGCCTGTTTTGGATTCTGTGTCTCCCTCTCTCTCTGCCCCTCCCCTGTTCATGCTCTGTTTCTCTCTGTCTCAAAAATAAATAAACGTCAAAAAAAAAAATTAAAAAAAAAAAAGAAAGAAAAATCTAATTTATACTGATACTCCCCTAACCTAGAATTCCCCTAGATCTGAAATCCAATCCAAATGTATGTAAGACCCAAACTCAATCCTGTTTTTCTCATTATCTTTTGTAAAGAGGAATACAATACTAGCAGAAAATTAGTCCAGACTGCAGCAGCCTACTACAATAGAAATCAAAAGATCTGGGCATCAGCACAAACTAAATTAATTTCAACAAGAGGTAGCAAATAGTTTCTGTAAAGTACCAGAAAGTAGATATTTTAGGCTTGGAAGCCATACAGTCTCTGTTGCAAATACTGAATACTTATAGCATGAAAGCAGCCACAGAAAATATAAAAATAGATGGAAGTGGCTGTGTTTGAATAAAACTTTATTTATAAAAACACGGGCAGAACCCCGTTTTAGACTAGTCAGCTCAAAAAATGTAGTGACTAAGAACATTTTTATAAAATCAAATCTTTTTCTTATTTATCACTGCATTATTCTCAAACATAAATTAGAGCGGTATCTTCCAAACTAAGATATCTTTGTAAATCCTTGTGATAATAACACACCCTCCTCTCACTGAGTAAGAAGAAAGCAGAATATATAATTCTTAGGTACTTTCAAATAACTAAAAGTTATTCAAGCACCTAAATAAGTACATTGAGGAACTGGCAATATATTCCACAAGAATGGCAAAATATTCCAGAATAATAAACTATGAGAGTAAAAAAAAAAAAAATTTAAAGATATATCAAATTTACCATTTCTGTTCTTTATTCTTTCTAGTTAATTTATAATAATATAATTGTATGGTTATATTCCTTCTGAGTATAGAAAGAGTTCTTAAACCAGATACAAAATGCATAAACCATGAAAGAAACTAAATTTTACTGCGTTAATATTTGAAATGTAAAATTTCCTCAGAAAATACAAACACAAAACTCTAAAACTTAAGTAAATAAATTGACAAAAGATATTCATAAATAATACAGTAATCAAAAGATTAAAACAAGAATATATTTTTTAAGTTCCCACAAAACAATAAGTAAATGTAAATTAAAATTATGGAGGTACAGCATTTAAAATTCATCAAATGTATGGGATACCTGGGTGGCTCAGTCAATTAAGCTTCCGACTTTGGCTCAGGTCATGATCTCACGGTTTGTGAGTTCAAGCCCCACATCCGGCTCTGTGCTAACAGCTCAGAGCCTAGAGCCTGCTTCAGATTCTGTGTCTCCCTCTCTCTCTCTGCCCCTGCCCTGCTCACACTCTCTATCTCTCAAAAAGTGAATAATGTTAAAAAAAAAAATTTTTAATTCACCAAATGTGCAAATTTTTAAAACTCCAGCCATACCAAGTGCTGAGGTGATGTGAATCAATGAGCACTTATACATCACTGGAGAGTATGTAAAGTGATATACCAATCTGGGGGAAAAAATTGCATTATCTTCTAATGTTCAACATCTGCATCTTACAAGTAAACAGTTCCACTTCTAGGAATGTAGAGAGAGAAACTTACAAATATATACAAAATGTATCAAAAATGTTCATCAACTGGTAAATGGATAAAGCCATACCATGGAATACAACACAACTGAGAAAATGAACCCAACTACATGGGTCAATATGGATGAATCTCAAACAATGATAAGTAAAAACAGCCAGCTACAGAAAAATGCATTTAATGTGATATTCTTTATATTAAGTATAAACATGAAATATAAATTATTTACTGTTCAGATGTGTGTTAAAATATACATAAGAAGGAAATAGAAATAATGAAAACACCCAAATTATAACCTTAATTATAAGGGGAAGGAGAGAGGGCATAACAATGATAGACAAAGAAAACTGGGATGGAGAACCCAATGTCATAAATACTGGTAGGTACATTATTCCTTATACATTTTTGTAGGTGTAGAATATTTCATTAAAAACATTTTAAACAAAAGCTATATAAAAATAACTTACACTGGCTTAAATTAAAAAAATAAAAATAAATAAAAGACTAGCAGATTCTCCCAAATCAATTTTTTAACTGACTGTAATGTGACCAAAGGACACATATTAGCCCAAGCTTTTCTAGTTAACTCAACCACCTTACATTACTAAAATACCTTCTCATCTTTGAATATACTGCGCCACCTTGTGTTCAAAAGCTTCAAACTACCCTAAAATTTAGAGAGCCGTATTTGTGAAAATGGCTACTTGAAAATATAAGTTCCTTTATGCTATGCCATGAGGTTTCACTTTATTAAGCACAATAAAAACAACATTTGAAACCTCGTTTTGATTCTGAAGAAATTGGAAAATTTTTCTTCTTAGTGATTCCTTTTAGTTGTTCTTTCACTGTGCTTTCAGAGAATGTCTTTTTTCCTTGCTTTTAAGTACATAAAATTTTTAAATGAGTAAAACACAAAATTATAGACATTTATAACACTAAAATAAATTTTCATTAAAAAAACTTACCTTTGAATGTGTGATTGATAAGGTATCTACCCACACTCGCCAGCCACCCCACTCATATTTGACTGCATGGTAAAGTAGGATTCTGAATATTGCATAAACCATTTCTGTTATCTTTTGCTCATCAGAATTCTTAGGATTGAAATAACAAAGAGAAAGCATCCATTCTTGCCATACAGAACACTGTAACAAGCTCCTGAAAATTATAAGAGGATATTGAATTACTAAAAAAAACTTTTTTTAATTTAAAAAATTAAAAAAAAAAAACCCTCATCTCTAAGAATTCTAAAAAGTAAAAGTTCAAAACAAAATAAGCCAAAAAAAAAAAAAAAAGCCACCTCCATCTATTAAAACAATTAAAGAAGGTGGTACTGAAATTGACTTTAAATATAAGGTACATTACTTATATACCCTTAATGAAAAAAGCATATGGAAAATTCATTGCACAGTATTTTTTAAAGCAATTTTTCTTAGATAAAATTCAAACCTTACCTTCTGTTTTCTCTACTGTTATTAAAAAGTTTAATCATATCAGAAAGAAAGGCTCTGCGAACTTCCATGCTTTCAGGACACTGGGGAGAATTTCGAAGTAGGGTTGCAATTACTTTTAGTATCTCTGTAAGACAATTCATAAATTAGTAAAAACCAAAACATTACAAAAAATTCATGATGGAAGATCACTAATATATTTCTCTAGCTTCCCTGACATAGATGTCTACTGAAAACATCCTTGTATTATAAAAAAAAAATGATCACCTGCAGAAAAAAAATGACAATACATCTATTTAGAAAGCCTCCATGAATAAGGAATTTTTTATTTCATCATTAGAATGTATGAAAGTAAAGCCAAATTTTAAAATGTTATATTAAATAAAATTATGTTATCTATGAATTAAATAATAGTAAAACTAACAATTTTCCATAATTTCTGCCAATTAGTAAAGTTGATCTCAAACTCAAAAGCTGTAATCAAAATCTCAGAAAAAGTTCTCAGCTTTTCAACAAAATAGATGTTTTATGCACAAAGCTTTCCATTTATCATAGCAAATTTTAAAAGCTACTACAATTTTCCTCCATGATTTTAAAAGTGAAATTAGGGGGGCGCCTGGGTGGCTCAGTCGGTTTAGCGTCCGACTTTGGCTCAGGTCATGATCTCACGGTCTGTGAGTTCAAGCCCCGCGTCGGGCTCTGTGCTGACAGCTGAGAGCCTGGAGCCTGCTTCACATTCTGTGTCTCCCTCTCTCTCTGCCCCTTCCCTGCTCATGCTGTGTCTCTCTCTGTCTCAAAAATAAATAAACATTAAAAAAAAAATTGTTTTAAGTGAAATTAGGTTAAAAAACAAATAAAATTAAAACCTATTCAACACCCCAAATACAAATGAAATTGCTACTGTAATGGTCTTAAAAATAACGCTGTCTAAATTTCTAGTATTTAGCTTTAAGGAAAAAAATTCTTTAAAATATATACTTAAATCCAGAACTATAAAGAAACAAAAACAGCTATAACCCTGAATTTAAAATTAAATAAATATATTAAGTTTTTACCCTATTACAATTCAGAACTTCTGAACTAGCCTTTTGCCAAGGTTTTTGGTGAGTGCAAAACAGCAAGTACGAAGATATTTTATCATACAATAAAAGACATTTGGGAAGTAATTTCTGAATTCTTCTAATGACAAATTGAAAAATTTCTCTGCCTGGAAAATGATTACAATGATGATAATAATCATAATAATAATTGTAATGACAATAATAGAAACTTAATTTTGAGAATATACTATCATGAGGTACTATTTTAAGAAAACCCATATATAATGATAGCTAAATACTGATTTTATCCCCTTTTTAGAGATAAGAAAACTGAGGCACACAGAAATTAAGCAATTCACACAACTATTAAGAAACATAAACAATATAAAAACCTGGGCAGGTGATGCTTTTAAACACCATACTATAGTGTGTGCCTTTCTGAGATAGTATATTACATAGATCATACATTCTAAAATTCTTACTTCAATAAGTCATCTCTATAATCATAAAATATAATTTATATTTATATACATATACTCAAGATTTTCTCCTTTTCTTACTCTCTAAAATAATAACAGCAAGTCTCCCTGAAGGATGAGGAAAATTAAACTTCCCAGACATGTTTTTAAAACTAGTACTGAAACAGAGTACCATAAACACAACTCACCGCACAAAAGGTAAATTTCTAAACTCTATAAGTCAGTTATTTCAATGTCAATAATCTTAAAAAGATGAAAAATGTACACTTTGTACAAGTGCTTAAAATTCTAAATATCAAAAGAAAAGACTGTTCAACAAGACTAAGTTCATAAACAATAAAAAAAAAGCAGATATTTTTCAATTCCAAACTTGGTATTCCTAACTTGACATTAATTTAAGATGAAAGCTACCTCCATGGTTCATGTAATTTGGCCTGACATCACTAAATGGTGCAATCAAAACTTTACTGAAAATCTGAACATACATTAAATCAGTATCTTACATACACAATTCTTCAAAACCTCTATATAAACATTTCCACATAACCTAAGGTTAATTAGATGTTATATTCAATATTAACCAAAAATAAAAGTAGCATTATATCATTCCCTATAATGAAACATTCTTTGAACACTATGTTCTCAACAATATCAACTTCAGGTTTTTCTCAGTGACTTTCTTTTTATTGGCAAAAAGTAATTTTTTTTTTTTTTTTAATTTTATTTTTGAGAGAGAGAGAGCACGAGTGAGGAAGGAGCAGAGACAAGGAGAAGCAGGCTCCAGGCTCTGAGCTGTCAGCACAGAGCCTGATGCAGGGCTTAAACCCACAAATTTTAAGATCATGAACTGAGCTAAAGTCAGACGGTCAATCTACTGAGCCACCCAGGCACCCCAAAAAGTACTTATTAAAAGTATAAAAAATAAGGGGAGAAATGTGGGAAAGTACTCAAAGGATACAAACTTCCAGTTATAAGCTGAGTAAGTTCTGGGTATCTAATGTACAACATGGTGACTACAATTAGTTAACAATACAGTATTGTACAATGAGAAGTTACCAAACCAGCAGATCTTAAAAGTTCTCACCACACATACACACAAAAAATTCTAAAGATACTGTGATGGATGTGTTAACTAACCTTACTGTGGTAATCATTTCACAGTATATACATATATCAAATTGTTTCATTAAGTTGTACACCTTAAACTTATACAATATTATATGTCAATTAAATGTCCATAAAAACAAAAACAAAAAAATAAAAGTATGTAAAATACATACGAGGATTCTGTATCTTTACTGAAGAATCAGGATCTGGATGCTGTTTATGTATCACTTGAGTACAAATATGTTCTATAAGAATCTACAGAAGGAAAACAATAGATTAGCATAATCACTGTACCATTAATATAAATGAACATAAGTCAGCACTAATCAATGTTAAGTACACAGTCCAATGCTGTCATGCTAACCATCTTCTGTATTTTATAAAATAAATGATTTCAACATTGTAACTCTATTTTTACTTAATTACAAAACAAGACATCAAACAATCAATACAATGGAGGAAATACTTAATAGAGATGTCCATACTGTTTAATAATTAACAGATTAATAGATTTAAGATGCAGCTATATGTGCTTTATATAACTAATTTCAAAACTGTGTATCAAATCTAAATTACCTTATTTCATCTAGACATTGGCAACTAGCTTATAAAGTCATTCTCAAAATATGAAATAAGATTAAATTCTAAATATATTCTTACCTCAAACAAAACATTATACGTGGTCATTGTGATTAAATTTGTCTGAAGCATGAGTCTTTCTGCTAGCAATGAAAACAATCCATGTCCAAGCATGACTTCAGCTTTTCTTCTGTGAGTTCATAAAAAGAAATAATCAAATGCAGAGTACTATTATCTACTATTTAGTATGCAAGTTGGATGAAGAAGATACAAAAATGTTTTTCACATTATCCACAAATTCCAGCTCAGTAACTCTCCCACTTTTCTTTAACCTAGAATTCATAAGGCCACAAAATCTTTAAGCAGAGAAATACAAACTACAATGTAAGCACAGCTGAAGTTTAAAAAATATATACACAAGACTGGCTATGTCACAGCACACCAAAAATCTTCAGAGCAATTGTTTATTAACTGGTTTCTACTCTCCATCAGCACTGAGCTAAACTCTATTATGGATGAAATCTAAAGCCAAGTAAGTTGTTAAGTAGAAAAACAATGTGGAGAAAAAGGTAGAAAAAATGAAAGAAAATTAATACTGTGAAGATAAATACATGAAAATTAAACTTCCAAGCAAAAATTTAGAAACTAAAGTATCATAAACTTCAATTCTACCCTGAGATTCATCAAATTTTTTCTGCAAATGGCTGGATAGTAAATATTTTCAGCTTTGTGGACAAAATGGGCTCTGTAGCAACAACTCAATACTGCTGTCACAATCTGAAAACAGCCATATATAATAAGCCAATAAGTGATTGTGGCTGTGCCCCAACCAAACTTTATTTACAGTCAGCCAACTGGAATCCACAGAAAGACCATAGTTTGCCAACACTTCTCTACTGCCACAAATGTTAATTTTTATAATAAACCAACATGGTATAAGGAACAATAGGTAGGATATGAATATCTACATTCAGCTAAGAAAAAAATACAAAAATTTCAGTTTTCAGTTATCCATATAACAGAACATACTATGACAACTATCTAGGTTAAAATATCAGCTTTATAGTACAGATAAAGCAAATGATCAACCCCCATGAAATGAAGTCTCCATGGTTTCTAAAATTCCATTTATACAAATGTACTCTTATAATGAATGAAGAACAAATGGAAAATTTATTTCATATAAAACTAACTACACTGGGGTGCTTGGGTGGCTCAGTCAGTTAAGCATCCAACTCTTGATATTGGCTTAGGTCATGATCTTCCAGGTGTGGGATTGAGCCCTGCATCAGGCTCCATGCTCAGCCTGGAGTCTGCTTGGGATTCTCTCTCTCCCTCTCTTTCTGCCCCTCCCCACTTGCACATGCAAAAAAAATAGATAAATATTTTTTAAAAACCTATATATTCCTGTTCCATTTTATTTTTAATATACAGAAATGGGATTAAATTTACATAGATTTTATAAATAAAAATAAAGAGAAGAGGAACTAGAGAAATCACAGAACAAAAATACTATTCCAAAGATTTATAAAATAAAAAGTAATATACTACAACCCATTTTAGATTTCATGAACACTATACTCACTTTGGGGCCAGGTGTTTTAAAAAATAGCCCATTGCCTTGAGAGCTTGTACTCTGATTCCTTCACTTGTCGATGCCATAAGTTTATAGATAACACTGAAGGAATTAAAATTAAAAACAAATTACTAATATATTATTCAAAAGTAAAGATTTAAAATACATAGGTATACATTTATTTTTATATATTCATGATTATAAACCTAATTTCAAGATATGGGTGAATTTAATACAAATTCCTGACATTTAAAAACTTACGTTTCAACTATACTGTCTTCAAGAAACCCGCTTTATACATAATGACACAACAGACTAAAAGTAAATGGAGAAACCATAAACCATGCTAACACTAATAAAAAGAAAGCAAGAATAATTAACACTAATTTCAAAGAAAGCAGACTTTAAAGCAAGTTAAATTATCAGAGATAAGAAGGGCATTGCTTGATGATAAAGGGGGCCAATTCTCCAATAAGACATAATAGTCTATAACATGTATGTGCCTAACCATAGAGTATAAAACAATGTGGCATAAAAATTGATAATACTGCAAGAAGAATAATGGATGAATACACTATTATAATTGGAGACGTTAACATCGCTCTCAGAAACAGATCCAGCAGACAGAAAATCATTAAGGACATAATTGAACTCAACAATACCATCAATTGACTGGATTTAATTGACATTTATTGACTATTTCACCCAGTAACAGCAGAATACACATTTTTCTTAAGCTAACATGGAACATTCACCAAGTAGCTCACATTCAGGGCTATAAAACACATGTAAACAAATGCAAAGATCAGAAATGATATATTGTTTGTTCTCAGACCACAAGGAGATTAAACTAGAAATCATTAACAGAAAGATAGCTGCAAAATTCCAAAATACGTGGATATTAAACAAAATGTTAAAAAATAACATGTAGGTCAAAGAGGAAGTCTCAAGAAAATCTAAAAATATTTTAAACTAAATGAAAATGAAAACAGGCTATTAAAATCTGTGAAATCCAGCAAAAGCAGTCCTTACGAGGAAATTTATAGCAGTGAATTATTAGAAAAGAAGAAAAAACTTAACTCACTAATCAAGCTTCCACCCTAGAAAACTAAAAAAAGAAGAGAATACTCAATCCAAAGTAAGCAGGGGAAAATAAATAAGTATTAGAGTGGCAAACAAAAAAATTAAAAATAGTAAATCAATAGAGAAAATCAATGTAACCAAAAGCTGATTTGAAAAAGATCCATAAAGGAGATAAGCTTCTAGCCAGGTTAACAAATAAAAAAAACACAATTTACTATTTTCAGAAATGAAAGAAGGAACATCACTACAGATCCCATAAACATAAAACAAATAATAAAGGAACACTATGAACAATTCTATGCCCTTAAATTCTATAACCTAGATGAAAGAGACCAGTTCATTAAAAGAGATAATCTGCCAAAACACACCCAAGAATAATTGATGATCTACGATTTTACTAATATGTGGAATTTAAGAAACAAAACACATGAATATATGGAAAGGAGGAAAAGAGAGGAGAGAGGGAAACAAACCACAAGGGACTCTTAATGATAGAGAACAAACTGAGGGTTGCCTGAGGGAGAGGGGTGGGAGATAGACTAGATGGGTGATGGGTAGTAAGAAGGGCACTTGTGATGATCACTGGGTGTTGTACGTAAGTGATGAATCAATGAATTCTACTCCTGAAACAAATACTGCACTGTATAGTAATTAACTAAAATCTAAATTTTAAAAAAAGGGAAAAAAAGAATAACTGATGATCTAAATAGGCTTATAATGACTAAAGATAGTGAATCAATAAATAATAACCTACCAAAACAAAAGGGCCAGAACCAGACTGGTTTATTGGTAACTTCTACCAAAAATTGAGGAAGAAATTATACCAATTCTCTACAATTCCCTTCAAAGGACAGAAGCAGAAGAAATACCTCCTAAACCATTCTATGAGCCAGCATTACCCCATACCAAAATAAAAATAAAAATGAAAATAAACACATTACAAGAAAACTACAGACCAATAAGTCTCATTAACAAAAATGAGGGGCGCCTGGGTGGCTCACTGAGTTGAGCATCAGACTGTTGACTTCAGCTCAGGTCATGATCTCATGGCTCCTGAGTTCCAGCGAGCCCCACATGGGCTCTGCACTGCTAGCACATAGCCCACTTGGGATCCTCTTTCTCTCCCTTTCTGTCCCACCCTCACTTGCATGCTGTCTCTAAGTAAATAAACATTAAAAAAAAAAAGATGAAATAAAATTCTCAAGAAAATATTATCAAATAAATGCAAAAAAACATAAAAAGAATTATATATCATGACAAATTTATCCCAGGGATGCAAGGACTGGTTCAAGATTTGCAAATCAAATGATATAATCTATCATGAAATCAATTAATCTGTAGATAAGAAAATTACTAGTATAAGTAGATATAGAAAAAAGCATTTGAGGGGCACCTGGGTGGCTCAGTCGGTTAAGCGTCCAACTTTGGCTCAGGTCATGATCTCACAGTTCACGAGTTCAAGCCCCACATCAGGCTCTGGGCTGACAGCACAGAGCCTGGAGCCCACTTCGAGTTCTGTGTCTCTTCCTCTCTCTCTACCCCTCCCCTGCCCCTGCTCACTCTCTCTCTCTCTCTCTCTCTCTCTCTCTCTCTCTCTCTCTCAAAAATAAACAAACATTAAAAAAAATTTTTTAAAGCATTTGACATAATCCAACACCCATTCATGTTAAAAACTCTAAATAACCTAAGAATAGAGGAGAATTTTTCTCAACTTCATAAGGACTATCCACAAAAACCCTACAGCTAAGGTACCTAATAGCAAGAAAAATCAAGTCTTCCAAATAAGATCAGGTACAAGACACCACTCCTTTTCAGCCTTGTACAGGAAGTTCTTGCTAATGCAGTGAGGCAAGAAAAGGAAATAAATAGTATACAGACCGTTAAGGAACACATAGAGCTGTCTTTGTTCAAAGAACATCTAGAATTGGCACACACACACACAAAAAAAACCTCCTATAACTAATAAGCAATTATACCAAGGTTGCAGAATACCGAGTTCATATACAAAAGTCAACTGCCTTCCTATATTCCAATAATCAACAAGTGGAATAGGACACTAAAAACACAATACCATTTACAGTAGCACTCCCCAAAAATGAAATACTTAGGTATATACATCTAACAAAATATATACAAGATATGTATGAGAAAAACTATAAAACTGATGCATAAAACCAAAAAAAAGAGCTAAATAAATGGACAGAAAATCTATGTTCATTTACAGGAAGACTCAATATTCTCAATGTCTCAGTTCTCCCCAACTTGATCTATAGATTCAATACAATTTTAACCAAAACCTCAACAAGATATGTGGATATCAAGAAACTATTCTAAAGTTTATATGGAAAGGCAAAAGCCAGGGCAGCTAACACAATTACTGACGGAGATAAACAAAGTTGGAAAACCAATGTTATGTGATTTCAAGATTTATTATAAAACTGTGGAACCTGGGTGGCTCAGTAGGTTAAGTGTCTGACTTCAACCCAGATCATGATTTCACAGTTCATGAGTTCAAGCCCTACATCAGGCTCTCTGCTGCCAGCAAAGGGTCTGCTTCAGATCCTCCCCCTCTCTCCCTCTCCCTCTCTCTCTCTCTCTCTCTCTCTCTCCCCCCCCACTCCTCCCCTGCTCTCTCTCTCTCTCTCAAAAATAAGTAAATGTTAAAAAAAAAGATTTATTATAAAGATATAGTAATCAAGACAGTATGGTATTGGCAAAAGGGAGAGCAAAGGTAGTACAATGGACCAAAGATACTCTTTTTGTTTAAAAAATTTTTTTAATGTGTATTTATTTTTGAGAGAGAGAGAGACACAGAATGCAAGCGGGGGAGGGGCAGAGACAGAGGGGCACACAGAATCTGAAGCAGGCTCCAGGTTCTGAGCTGTCAGCGCAAAGCCCAATTCGGGACTCAAACTCACGAACTGCAAGATCATTACCTGACCTGATGTCAGCCACCTAACCAACTGAGCCATCCAAGCGCCCCTCAAAGATACTCTTTCAAAACACGATGCTGTAACGTCCACATTCAAATAAATGAATCTAGACACAGACCTTACACCTTTCATAAAAATTAACTCAAAATGGACCTAAATGTAAAATGCAAAACTATAAAACTCCTAGGAGACAACGTAAGATAAAACCTAGATGACCTTGGGTATGGTGATACAAGATACAAAACCAAAGACACAATCCACAACAAAATAACTGATAAGCTGGACTTCATTAAAATTAAAAACTTCTGCTCTTCAAAAGACAATAGCAAGAGAATCAGAAGACAAGATAGACTGGGAGAAGATATATGTGAAACACACATCTGATAAAGGACTGGTATCCACAGTATACAAAGAACTCTTAAAACTCAACAATAAAAAAAAGGGAACAACCCTATTTAAAAACGGACCAAAGAACTTAACAGACCCTTACCAAAGAAGATATACAGATGGAAAATTAGCCTATGAAAAGATGCTCCACATTATATGTCATCAGAGAAATACAAATTAAAACAACGAGATACTACTACACACATCTATGAGAATGGACAAAACCCAGAACACCAACAACACCATGTATGTAGAGCAGTAAGAACTCGCATCCAATGCTGGTGGGGAAACAAAATGGTATGGCCACTTTGGAAGAGAGATTTTGGCAATTTCTTACAAAACTAAACATATTTTTACCATAGGATCCATCAATCATACTCCTCAGTATTTACCCAAAGGAGATGAAACCATGTCCATACCAAAATCTGCATATGCATATTTATAGCACCTGTATTCATGACTGGCAAAACTTATAAGCAACCAAGATGTCCTTCAGTACATGAATGGATGAATAAACTATGGATATCTCAACAATGGAATATTATTCAGCACTAAAAAGAAATGAGCTACCAAGCCATGAAAAGACATAGAGAAATCTTTTTTTGTTTTAAGATTCATTTTTTTTAAATTTTTGTTTGTTTTCTTATTTTATTTTATTTTTGAGAGAGAGAGAGAGTTTGAGTGAGTGAGGGGCAGAGAGGGACAGAGAGAATCCCACAAGGTCCAGAGAGAGAGAAAAAAAGAGAGAGTGCAGAGCCTGGAGGGGCTGGAAATGAACCACAATCATGACCTGAGCCAAAGTTGGATGCTTAACCAAATGAGCCAACCAGGTGCCCCAACATGGAGGAATCTTAAATGCACATTACTAAGTGAAAGAAGCCAATCTGAAAAGGCTGTATGATTCCAAACATATGATATTCTGGAAAAGGCAAAACTATGGAGATAGTAACAAGGTCAGTGGGAGCCAAAGATTGGGGGTAGGTGTGGAAGGAATGAACAGGCAGAGCACAGAGGATTTTTAGAGCAATGAAAATACTCTGTATGATAACCAAATGACAGATACATGCCATTATACAGTTGTCCAAATCCACAGAGTGTACAATACCAACAGTGAAGCATAATGTAAACTATAGACTTTGGATGATTATAATGTGTAAATGTAGGTTCACCAACTGTAAATTCTAATGGGTGTGTTGATAATAAGGAAGAGTATACATGTGTGGGGACAGGAGAGTATATGGGAAACCTCTATACGTCCTCTAAATTTTACAACTCTTCCAAAAAAAAAAGTCTTTGAGAAAAACTTGCTTATCTCTACTAGTTATTGTTCTTTTTAATGAAAACCAAAAAATGAGAACAAATTAAAACATTTAGAAAATATGGTGATTTAATATACACCCATAAATATACTTATGCAAATTGTATAGCATAAAGCTGGTTCTGAGTCACTATTTTTTCCTCTACTGCAGGCTTAACAATGCCCTTTGGAAGTTACCACATTTAAGATCAATACAAAGAAAGCACTGTTTAGTGGTAACACATATTTAAATCCGTAAATAATTCTCACCATGGAAAGCAAAGGAACAGGAAAATGAATGATAATGACAACAGGTAATGAATGATAATAAAAAATAAAAAGCAAAAGACTGAAACATAAATGACATCTAAAACAAATTTCATAATCAATTCTCAAAATTTACATAATAATCTAAGTTTTTAAATAATCTCCGAGGGCATTCAGCCACCAGACCACTGATTTGAACATAAACAAAGTATAGAAAAATTTGAGTATCATACACAATTTGAGTAAAAAAAAAAAAACATTCAATTAATTCATTATACCATTTCTTCCCTCATAAACATTTAGAAAAAAATCTGAAAAGTTTATGATTATTTTAAAATACTAAGATTTTCAACTATCCTCCTAGATAAAAATTTTAATGCTTAATAACTAAGTCTGAAATGGGGCACCTGGGTGGCTCAGTTGGTTAAGCATCCGACTTTGGCTCAGGTCATGATCTCACGGTTCGTGAGTTCAAGCCCCACATCAGGCTCTGTGCTGACAGCTCAGAACCTGGAGCCCGCTTTGGATTCTGTGTCTCCCTCTCTCTGCCCCTTCCCCGCTCACACTCTGATGTTTAATGTAAACATTAAAAAAATTTGTCTTCAATAACTAAGTCTGAAAAAACATAACTATGAACAAAAAGTAAAGACCTTGATCCTCTAGTAGCTGACAGAAATGAAATATGTGAAAAGAACTTTGTTTCCTATTAAAATATTAATTAAAAACATCTAGGCCCATAAACATTGTAATCTCATAAAATGAGATATGCGAAACTGGTTATTTTTAATTCAAATTGTATTTAAAAAACTATAACATTCAATTACTGGGACAACACTATTATGTTTATAAAAGTTTTCCTTCTATGATTTAAATTAAGTAAATAAAAATTAAATTATTCGTAAAAGAAATATTAACATAAGCTTAATAGCAGTTTAAAAACCACAACACTCAAAGATATTTTAACACAGAATTAATCTATGAATGCTATAGCTTAACTTAAATAATCTTTGGTTAAAATTACAATGATTTCACCAGAAGATGAACTCTAGATCAAACTATAATTACTTTCAAATTTTTATTAGTATTAATCACATGAGAAGACCAAAATTAATAGAATAAGATCCATATACCTAATATTTATCCTAAAGTAATTTTTTAAGTGTTGAGTATTTTTCACTAAAGCAGAATCCAATTAGTTTATATATCTACTAAACATAACCACTAAACTTTGAAAAACCAAAGCGAGCATATTTTGCTTTCTGATCAAAGTTTAGTCCCTATTTAACACAAAAACCATTCTTCACATTAGAGCAGGAAAATCCTGTACCACTTCAATGACATTTATATATTTTTCTAACTATTAAAAAATTTATAAATATATATACATTTCTCTATTGGAAATAGAAACAAAAGTAGAAAAAGATAAAATTAATCCATAAGAAGCACTATTAAAATTGGGGAATGTTTTCATATAATCTATTTTACTCTGACCATACATATAATCATATAATAAAACACACATGGACATTATATATATAATGTATATATGCACACACATATATATATTTTTTCTATATTGAAATGTAGTATGGCATGTACACTATAGCAGTTTCAATGAAGAAAATATTCAGGTAATAGAAACACCAAAAAGAGTAATTTGAAAAGTAACAAATTATTTCAATCTGTTCACAGACATAAAAATAAATGATTAAAGCTCATGAGACTCAAAAATTAAAAATTTGATACTTAAAATTTAAACAGGGACTATGAAGTGACTGACACTGCATCAGAACACATAGGAAGAATATGTGTTGGAAATAACGTCTCAATGATGTGATGGTGAAAAAAAATTTATATTTAACAAATAAATGAGAAAGTTTATGTCATTTAATGGAAATTAAATTGCCACTTAAAATTTAGAAATGCTACTGACTTCTATTATGCAGTGTAGCATACCTGTATTATCTTGCATCAGGAAAGACTATCTTCCCTCCAATTTTCTCCATTTTTTTCAATTTGAGTCTATGTCACACTCCATTTGACTTTCAGTTAGTATGAAAGCTTCACTAAATATATCTGCGCCCTTTGCATGTTGGCCTTTAAAACTTACGGTAATATATTTTAGGCAGCAATGTGACCATAAACAGATAATGAAATTATATATCAATGCTCCATTTGAATTCTGTCTCTTTAAATCATGAAAGAAATTAAGAAAGAAGTTAAAAAAGAAAAAGCTCAAAAAAGAAGAACAGAAAGATGGAAAGAACAACAGACAGGCAGACAGACAGACAAAAAAGAGAAAGAAAATCTACAATTTACACAATCTCATACTGAATTTTGGACCTAAAAATTATTTCCACAGAACTCCAATTAGATTTAAAGGAACTACCTACTCATCATTCCCAAATTAATTCCATTTTCTATAACTAATATAAATATTCAATACATCTCTTTATTCAGTGTTTTTTAAAAGTAGTTGAACCACATATAGACAGGACTAATTATTCACATTTCCATATATTAGTCCAATTTACATATTTTTCAGTTGTTCACAATAAGTAAAAGACTGGGAAAGTACCAAAATTTAAAGCATACTATTTAAAAAAAAAAAAAGCAAGAATGACTTCCATTAATGCCAACGTGGAAGTCAGCATGTCCCTCCACAAAAAAAGACAGAAATAAAATTAAACAACACTTTCACATGCAACCATTCAACCAACAAAACAACAAATTGAGAGGCATTAATTCTTGAGAAATTACTACACACTGAGGTAAGAAAATCAAGAGTTACAAGAAAACTAGATTAACAATAAGTAAACAATTAGGAAATTTCAATAAACTATAAAAAAGCACCACATGGCCCCTGGGTGACTCAGCTAGTTAAGCGTCCAACATCCACTCAGGTCAGGTTCTCATGGGTTCGTGAATTCAATCCCTGCATAGGGCTCTGTGCTGACAGCTCAGAGCCTGGAACCTGCTTCAGATTCTGTGTCTCCCTCCATCTCTGTCCCTCCCCCAATTGCGTACATGCCTCTCTTGCAAAAGTAAAATAAACATTAAGAAAAATTGTTGGGGGAGGGTGCGCCTGGGCGGCTCAGTTGGTTAAACACCAGACTTCAGCTCAAGGTCATGATTTCACAGTTCATGGGTTCGAGCCTTGCATGGGGCTCTGTGCTGAAACCTGGAGCCTGCTTCAGATTCTGTGTCTCCCTCTCTCTCTGCCCCACCCCACTTATACTCTGTCTCTCTCTCTCTCTCAAAAATAAACATTTTTAAAAATTTTTAATTAAAAATTTTTTTAAAAAAGAAATACAAGAATCTAGAGTTGAAAAGTAAATAAGAAAAATGAAAAACTCACAAGAGGCACTCATTAGCAAATTCATATGGCAAAAGACAGAATCTGTGAGCTTTAAGAGCTTTAAGACACAATCTGTGAGCCCAAAGAACAAAGAAAAAACGATGGAAGATAAATTAGCGAACTTTTAGAAACCTGTGAGACAATGTAGTATTCCACCATAGCTATAATGCAGGTGTCGGAGGAGGAGGAGGAGGAGGAGGAGGAGGAGGAGGACGAGGAGGAGGACGAGGAGGCAGAGGAGAAGGAGAAGGAAGAGGAAAGAGGAAGGAGGAAGGAGGAAGGAGGAAGAAGGAAGAAGAAGGAAGGAGGAAGAAGGAAGAAGGAAGGAGGAAGGAGGAGGAGAAGCGGCGGCAGCGGCAAGAAAAATTTCTGAAGAAACCATGGGGAAAAATCTGGCAAAAAGTGATGGAAAAACATTAACTTGCAGATTCAAGAACTCAATAAACCAAAAAAGGATAAAAACAAAGAGGATCACAATTAAACAAAATAGTCAAAATTCAAAGACAAAGAAAAAAGCTTAAAAGCATCAAGAGAAATAGGACTCAACCCAAAGAAAACAACAATACAAGGATGACATCTCATTGAAGATAGTAGAGGCCAAAAGTCAATTAAATCACAAAGTGCAAACAGAAAGCTATCTGTTAAAATTTTATATCCAGAATAACTATTATCAAAAAATTAAGACTAACAAAAGTATTTTCAGATGAACAGACTGGGAAAATTCATTACTAACAGACATGTCTTACAAGAAATAAAGTCCACAAAGAAGAAAGGAAATATAATATCATAAAACCATTAAATAGAAAATAATTTTTAAAAAACGAAAAAAATCAACAGGGAGTTCTGGTTCAATGAAGATGGAGTGAAGCTAATAACAGCCTCTCAGTCTTACATATTAGAACCAAAACCACAAGAAAAAATGCAAAAAGCAATTTCCTAAGTACTAAACAAAAGCAGTTGCATTGGTGTAAAGGAGGTAAAACTTGGGAGAATTACCCATTATGAAGGTAAGGAGTCTCAATTTTTACTTTTCCCTTCTAAATCTGACCCAAAAGTGAGCCTTTATTTCAGAGGTGGATGTCAGAAGCTCAGCTGGCAAATAATGTGACAAAAACTGTCCTTTGGTTAGGGGAACTAACAAAACGGGTTTGTACAGGAGGTGGGGTGCGGGGAAGGAGGACACAGGGTGTGGTGTAGACCTGAAAAGAAGGAAATGGGAAAGAAAGATCCTCAAAATCTTTGTAAAAGCCCATAAAAACCCAAGGCTAACCCAAGAGATATACCTGCAAGGGGCAGACAGCCCAGAACAGCAAAATCTTTCTGTATTGAAAAAAGACTTGAATTATCACCCAATTCTTCACCTAATTCCTGAGTACATTATGTGCAAAAAAGACACAAATCAGGACAAGACAGGTTTTTTAAATGAGTGATATCTGTAACCCCTACACACAGAGGATAAGTAGAACTTGTAGTCTGACCCTTCTTATTAAAACAAGCAAAACATCAACATTTGTTGATTTTAACAAATTTTTTAACAAAACACATTTAAACAAAACACATAGTTTATAAAAGAACATTCACAACATCTAGGACACATTAAAAACTTACTCAACATACAAAGAAGCAAGAATATGTAATCATTTGTCACAGGAAAAGACACTGAACAAATGCTGATGAGATGGGCAAATTGTTGGAACTATCACACAAAGATATCAAAGGAGCTATTATAAATATACTCCAGAAGGTAAAAGGAAACACAGTCTAACAGGATCAGAAAATAGTTCTCAACCAAAAGAAAAAGTATAAAATTAACCATATTAAAATTATACAACTTTACAAATGTACAAATCTAAAATAAAATATTCATGAGATGAGCTTAATATCAAAATATAAAAAACAAATCTCCATAAAGTTGAAGATCAAGTTTATCATACATAGCAAGCTTCTTTATCAATAGACAGTATCAAATGTGAAGAACAAAGAAAGAAGATTGAAATAAAAAGCCCTAATATTCACATTACTAGAGACCCAAAGTAAAAGGAAAAAGATATAACTGAAGCAAAAAGTATGAAAATAAGGGTCTAAAGCTTATCAAAATGTGATAATTACAAAGAAAGCATAATGAAACTGTAGAAGGGCTAAAGAATATGTCTTTATAGCAAGTACAAAAATGTAGTACCTTTTACTTAGCCAACATTGAAATAACCATACATTTCTCATTAGAAACTATGGGTACCAGCAAACAATGGAAAAATATTTTAAAGTACTAAAATAAGTAAAATTTCACACAGAATTCTATATGCACCAAAAATATCCTTGCATGAAGGCCAAATAAAATTATATTCAGAAAAAATAATTCAAAAATTTATTTCCAAAAAAACTGCTCAACAAGAAATCCAAATACAGTTCTTCAAGAATGAAAAATGAGGGGCACCCAGGTGACCCAATTGGTTGAGCGTCCAACCCTTGATTTCAGTTCATGATCCCAGGGTTGTGGGATTGAGCCTTGCATCAGGCTTTGCACTGAGCATGGAGCCTGACTAGGATTCATTCTCTCTCTCTCTCTCTCTCCCTCTCTCTCTCCCTCCCTCTCTCCCTCCCTTCCTCTCTCTCTCCCTCTGCCCCTCTACCCTGCTCATGCTCTCCCATTCTAAAATAAATAAATACATACATACATAAATACATAAATAAATAAAACTGTAAAGATATGGAAAATTTTTTAACATTTTTCTTCCCTTACATTCTTTAAAACACATATAACAAGTGTAAATAAAAACTGTAACATTGTCTAGAGAGACTAGCAATATATTATGTGTAATAAGAAACAATGGTGGAGGAAGGGGCACCTGGGTGGCTCAGTTGGTTAAGCGTCCGACTTCGGCTCAGGTCATGATCTTGTGGTTCACGAGTTTCAAGCCCTACGTCAGGCCCTGTGCTAACAGTTCAGAGCCTGGAGCCTGTTTTGGATTCTCTTTCTCTCTCTCTCTCTCTCTCTCTCTCTCTCTGCCCCTTCCCCTGCTCGTACTCTCTCTTCCTCTCTCTCTCAAAAATAAAACATTAAGAAAGTTAAAGAAACAAACAAACAAACAATTGTGGAGGTTAAAGGGACAAATAAAATTGAAATGGTTCTAGATTCTATGTGAAGAGGTAAAATATTAACTCAAAGTAGACTGAAATCTCTAGTGCAACCACTAAAAAGATTACCAAGATAGATACAAAACCAAGAATTAATTTTTAAAAGAATACTAAAGGAATTCAAATACAAGGAACACAGGAAAAGAGAAACAGATGGGAAAAATTATACTGGGACAAATAAATAATAAAATGCTAGGTGTAAATAAAGCCTTATCAGTAATTATGTTAAAAGTAAGTAGTCTAAACACAATGAGAAGACTTAGTTTCTCAGAATATAGTTTCAAAACTAAAAAATTCAATTATACTGTGTGTTTTAGTAATAGTTTTCCACAAAAGAAGAAGCAACCGAATGTGTATATAGAGAAAGACAAAAAGATTTAAGGAATTGGCTCTCACAATTCCGGAAGCTTGATAAATCCAAAATCTGCAGGGTAAACACATACTCTGGAGATTGAGAAAAAAGTTATAAAGTCCAAAGGCATACTGTTGGCAGAGTTCATTTTTATTGGGGGAGATGAGTCTTTGTTCTATTAAGGCCTTCAACTGGCCTGATGAGAAACCTACTTTTCTCAAAGTCCACCAATTTAAACATTGATCTTATCCCAAAAAATGCCTTCACAAAAATACCCACAATAACGTTTGACCAACTATCTAAGCACTGTGACTCAACTATGTCAACACAAAATTAGCCATCACAATGTGTCAATAAGAAATTCAACTGAATACAAAGATACAGATAGGGGCACCTAGGTGGCTCAGTCCATTAAGCATCTGGCTCTTGATTTCAGCTCAGGTCATGATCTCACAGTTTATAGATTCAAGCCCCGAGTAGGGCTCTGCACTCACAGAGCTGAAGCCTGCTTGGGATTCTCTCTCCCTCTCTCTCTGCCACTCCCCCAGCTCACACGCACTCGTGCTTTCCCCCACCCTCCTCCCCTGTCAAAAGGAAAGAGGAAGGAAGGAAGGAAGGAAGGGAGGAAGGAAGGAAGGAAGGGAGGAAGGAAGGAAGGAAGGAAGGGAGGAAGGAAGGAAGGAAGGAAGGAAGGAAGGAAGGAAGGAAAGAAGGAAGGAAGGAAAGAAGGAAGGAAGGAAGGAAGGGAGGGAGGGAGGGAGGGAGGGAGGGAGGGGGAAAGAAATAGGTAAATTAAAAGTATAAGGGGAAAAAAGATATACCACGCAAACCAAAAGCAAAAGAAAGCTGGAGAGCTATATAAATATCAAACTAAGTAGATTTCAGATGAAAAAATAAGTTCACAGATACAGAAGAAAATGATATAATTATAAAAGCATCAGTTCACCAAAAAGACATAAATAACAATCTTAAAATATAGGCATACTTAACTTCAGAGTTAAAAATACATAAAGAAAAATAAACCTACACAGAAATGAAAATGGAAAAAACATAATTATAGTCATATTTCAATAATCATCTCAATAAATGGTAGAAGAAACAAAGCGTAAGAGCATAGAAGATTTGAAGAACACTGCCAACCAACTTAGCCTAATTGACATTTACAAAACAATTCCATCCAGAAACATCAGAATACATATACTTTTCCAGTGCACATGGAATATTTAGCCATATATACCATACACGGGTATGGTACCAGTATGGTACACCATAAAGCAATTCCCAATAAATGTAAATGAATTTAAGGCATACAAAGATACTTGCAGGCCACAATGGAATCAAAATTCAAATATTAAAAGATCTCTGGAACACACTTCTTTAAGGCACATGGATAATACATGAAATTAAAGGAAAAATAGAAGCATTTTGAACAATAAAAATGTAATTAAAGTAAAAGTGCTTATGAAGAAATTTATAATAATAAATGCCTATGTTCAAAAAGTCTTAAAAAGTGAAACAATAATAAATTTGATCAACTTCTTGCCAGAGTGATCTGAAACAAGAAAAATTATCAGTATCAGAAATGAGAGATGTCACATCACTACATGTTCAAGAGAGAATTAAATGCAAATAAGAGAAAAACTATACCAATAAATTTGACCATTTAGATAAAAGACAATTTATCAATAGAAACTTATCAGGGGCACCTGGGTGGTTCCCACTCTTGATTTAGGCTCAGGTCATGATCTCTAGTCCATGAGTTTGGGCCCAATGTCCAGATGTGCACTGGCAGCATGGAGCCTGCTTGGGATTCTCTCCCTCTCTGCCTCTCTCTTGCTTGCACTCTCTCTCTCTCTGACTAAATAAACATTAAAAAATAAAATGTAAAAAGAAAGGAAACTTATCAAAGCTCATCACAGAAGAAATAGGTAAAAAAAAAAAAAAAATAGCCCTATATTTATTAAGGAAATCAGAACTGTAGCAAAAAACCTCCCTATGAAGAAAATTTCACATAAAAATAACTTCACTGGTAAATTTTACCAAACATTTAAAGAATAAATAACAATTACTCTATACAAACTCTTCAAAAAAGTTGAAGAGTAGGAAATACTTTCCAAATCATTCTATGAGGTAAGCATTTACTCTGACACTTCAATCAACAGACTCTGAGTAAAGCAGATTACCCTCCATAATTTGAGTGGGCTTCATACAACCCGTTGAAACCTTTAATAGAAAAGAAGACAGGCACCTGGGTGGCTTAGTTAAGCTGGCAACTCTTGATTTTGGCTCGGGTCATGATATCATGATTCATGGGATCAAGCCCTGCATCAGACTCTGTGCTGACAGCGTGGAGCCTGTGTGGGATTCTCTCTCTATATATATATATATCTCTCTCCCTCTCCCTCTCTCTCTCAAAATAAATACACATTTAAAACAGAAGGAGAAGAAAAAAAAACTAACCTCCCTAAAAAAAGAGGGAATTTTGCCAGCAGATTGCCTTTGGACTTAAACTGCAACATCAGCTCTTACATCTCCAGCCTGCAGCCCTCCCGACCATGTAAATTTTGGACCTACTGGCCTCAACAATCACATGGGCCAACTCCTTAAAATCAACCGTCAATCAATCAGTCAATCTCTCTGTCTCTCTCAACTGGTTCTTTTTCTCTAGGTAACTCTAAAAATACACTCCCTTAAGGATAACATATAAAGCCATCTTCTAATAGCAAACGAGCATTGAAAAGTACTAAAAAAATATTTGAAATAGAGAACTGATGTGGGAAATTTACTGTAACTAGATCATTAGTTACCGTAGCTTATCATCTGGCAAAGTTGTTCTTAAAACTTTTGTGGTCCAAAATCTTTTTATTAAATGAATGATTTAAAACAAAAGTATTCTGGTTTTGTTGTTGTTATGGACTAAATGTATACCTCCCAATTCATATGTTAAAGCCTTAATACCTAGTATGGCTATATTTGGAGATGGGGCTTAAAAGGAAGTAATTCAGAAAAAATAAGGTCATAAGGTTAGGTCCTTGATACAACAGAAATAATATCCTTATAAAAAGAGACAAGAGAGCTTTTTTTCTCCCTCCAGAGAGCTTTCTCTCTTTCTCTTCCTTCATACACATATAAACAGGTCATGTGAACACACAATGGGAAGGTGGCTATCTACAGTTTGAGAAGAGAGCCCTTACCAGACACCACACCTGCTGATACCTTGATCTTAAATTTCTAGTCTCCAAAACTGTAAGAAAATAAATTTCTGTTGTTTATGGAACCCGGTCTATGATATTGTGTTATGGAAGCCCAAGCAGATTAATACAATGATGATTTGGGATTGGGTATAAAGGTAGTGATATTTAAAAGGGAGGAAAGAGATCTTTTCTTGCGCCACAAATGAGTACTACTGTTCTAGGATCTAAAGATAACACTGTTAAAGAATTCAATCTTACAATACCTGTCTAACAGCAGTAGCCATACAAAATATTCACATGATTTATTTGATCAGTCTTCACAAATTAAATAGTAACACAGCCTCTATAAAATTAAAGATTTCTTAAAAAAAACATAACACATAAAACAGGTCTTATATCCTAACTCATTTATAATACATGATCCATTAGTACTTCCCATATGTGAGAATCTTCTATCATTTCCAAACTAAACTCTTATATTAAATATAATTAAATCCCTGATATACAACACCTACCGTAATCCATTCCTCTGGTCAAAAGCAGGAATCATAGAGTTAGGATGTTCTGACATTAATGCAACAAGCAGTTGTAGGACATCCATTAGATTGTCGTCCTAAAATCAATGTAGAAATTTTTTAAAACAAGGAAAAAAGAACTTTTTTGAACACTGTATACTTCCAAAACAAAAGAAATTCTAACTTAAAATAATAAGTAGATATATGAGCAATATATACGTGTTTTTAACAAACTGGTTCTTAACAAACCAGTTTGTTATATATATATATTGAGCAATATATACTTGTTTTTAACAAACTGGTTTTTAACAAACATATACATATTCATCTGTTTAACTCAAAATACACATCACCAAATAGTCACATAGTTTCTTAATCAAAGAAACAAAACCCCTCTTACAATACAGTATCAAGATTTCCGAAAACATATTCTATAGATATACTAACATCTGACTTAACAGGATTTTTTAGAGAAGGTATACACATCAAGAAATTGGGGGAAGCGAAGACTAGGTTGTTTTCTTTTTTATAGCAAAACATATTACAGTCTTTAATAAGGTAACAGATGTTGTCAATCTGGTGGCAGTGTTGGGGACAACATATGTATCATTTCCTAATTTTTTTCACCTGGAACACTTTATTCACTGACCCTTTCAAGAAACTAGTTCCAACAGTAAGCTTTGGAGGAAATAACTGAACAGTTTTCATATATTATTTATTGACAGTAGTGAAAATATAGATGATCATAAATGTTTGCTGAAGCAACAGACTACTGTATATAGTATAACTTGATAATATTGACAGAATAGCACAGAAGCATATGTAAGTTGTGAAGTACAAAAATATTTCCAAGAAATCCTATACATCCTTGGTTAAATATTCCAGTATGTATGCATATTATCAGAACCAACTTGGGCAATAATGACCCAAAGAGGAAAAGGGAAGCAGCTATCAAGAGCTAGTTATCTCTTGCCTTGTCTATAGGTTTTTGCCCACTGCTCTGGAGCTTTGGTTTTGGCACCTATTTGAATATCTAATTTTCAGTAAGCTAAGCAGATAATCTAGAGCTAGGGCACTGAAGCTTGGGAAAAGTATTATCTGAAGGAATTGAAAAATTCCTGAATTAACGAAGTAAGAGAAAAGAGAAGATCACTGTGACTTCCAATTTCTCTTTTATGAAATACTTCAGTCCCTTAGGGAGTCAGGATTAATAAAAAAACAAAATCACATTTCATTGGATCAAGACCCATGTCAGGCTCTGCACTGACAGGGCAGATTCTCTCTCCCCTTCTCTTTGTGCCCCTCCCTCCACTTGCATGCACAGGTAGTCCCTAAATAAATAAATAATAAATAAATAAACAAACAAATAAGTAAATAAAGATGTTTAAAAAAGCAAAATCATATGCAAAAACATTACTAGGAAATTCAGTTGAAAAATCTTCAACTATTACACTGAGTAAGGAAAAAAATGCCCTAATCAAGAGGAAAAAGAAAGCACAATCGCTAATATTTGAGTCAAATATGATTCAATCAAGAAATTTAAGCCACTTTTCTACCTCAATTAAGATAGGTCAAAATAATATCTCTCATTTATTAATGATTTACAAACACATTATTTCATACTATAACAGATATTTATTAAAGCACAAGGCATGAATTATAAGATAGAAACGTAAATTATCATTTAAAATGCTGTGCTTAACATGAAATTCCATCAATTCCGAATTTTAATTATTTAAAAAATATTTAATCCAATTATTTAATTAGATTACATTGGCATGTTTTACATTTATATTCTATTTTTCCATATGTTACACTGGCTCCTAGAGATACAATAAAGGTATTCTTTGGCATACTTTCTTATTCATTCAATAAGATCTAATTTCAAAACCTTTTAAAGCTTTTCATGATTATTCTCAAAGCCATCTGTGATAACACAGGGTATTTAAATGAAAGTTGCTAAGATTTAGTTCCTAAATACATTTACTCCCCCAATGATAGCCATATAATTAGTGAAAGATAATTTTAATTTTACTTTAAAAAAAAAATGACACTACAGCTTCAACATATAAAATTCCAAAATATAAAATTCAAATGTTACCTCATGCATAGTGAGTAGGTAATTAAGAATGGCCTGTAATTCATCTTCCTTTACTCCAGAATCCTTTAAAAACATAATATAAGTATCTTAACTTACATATAAAAAACTTTTTTAAAAAGGGAAATACTGTAACATTTTTTCAACCTGGTCAGTTGCAATAAATATACAAAGATATAATCACATAGAATCTAAATTTAAAATATGTACTAGGCGAGGGGTGCCTGGCTGGCTCAGTCAGAAGAGTGTGTGACTCTTGATCTCAGAGTCATGAGTTCAAGTCTCACATAGGGTGCAGAGATTACTTAAATAAAACTTTTTTTAAAAAGTATTAAAAAGATATGCAGTAATCAAGACTGGATAAAAGTCAAAAGAAATAACATCAGTATCCTGTTTTCAGAACCATATATGATAAGCTATCCAACAGAGCTACAGAATTCTGAAGAAAAACAATAAGTAATGTTAAAGAGTACTATCAACAGCTACCACTATATCAAATACAGAAGACAACTTTTCCATTTCTTTTTTCTATTAAATTTGGAAAGTAAATGAATAGCTTCTAAAATTACCAGCTAAAACATCAGGTATTAAAAACTGAGTAGTACCTTCCCTGAGGTTTAAAACACAATACTTTTAAATATGAACTCAGTATTTAAATTTTCAACCTATCCTATCAATTTATTAACAATAAAACAAAGCTGCAGTGAGAAAGAGAATTACAGGGGGCGCCTGGGCGGATCAGTAGGTTAAGCATCTGATTTTGGCTCAGGTCATGATCTCACAGTTCATGGGTTCGAGTCCCGCATCGGGCTCTGTGCTAACAGCTCAGAGCTCGAAGCCTGCTTTAAGTTCTGTGTCTCCCTCTCTCTAACCCTCCCCTACTTGCATTCTGTCTCCTCTGTCAAAAATAAATAACCATTAAAAAAATTTTTTTAATAAAAAAAGAGAATTAGAAAACAAAACACTAGATAAATTTTTTAAAAACAAAATTCAAGGGATAAATTTTTTTATAAATGGAAATAAGGTATCTGAGTCTAAAAGATATACTAAAAGCTTGGTCCATGTAACATAGTATTAAATTCTAAAAACTAATAAAATGACGACAGGAAACAGGGAATAAAATATTGACAAAAAATTCATTTATGTACTGTTATCTTATAAAACCAAAACACCTTCTTTAAAAATAATAAATATTACTTTACTTACAACAGAATTAAATGGGACAAAGGCAATCATTTCTAAAGGCTGATATATCTTCCTGGTATATTTATACAGGGAAATTTTTTCTCAAAACCTGAATGTCAGGTACAAGAGGCCCACTAAAAATGAAACCTCCTAGAAGAGTTTTGTTGACTACTGTATCACTACTGCCAAGAATAATACTTAGTACTAAACAGAAACTCAGTAAATATTTGCTGAATAAAAGAATGAATCCACTTGCACCCCTACAGAAATTCATAACATATATTACAATTATCTCCAATTCTGCAATAATATATATCCATAAGTGCACAAGAAAGAATGAAAAACATAGAAAAAAGTATCTTTCAGAGTATTTTCCAATGTGTAATCCCAGGAATCCAACAAAGAGTAAATAGACAGTATCTTACGTGAAATTAAAAGTTAAAATACAGAACATGCCAAAGTAAAAGTAAATATAAACTTACCTTCATCACTAACTGCTTAATGAACATCAATAAGAATGCTCGTAGAGAAAATATTTCTTTTTGATTAGGTCGTGGTCCATCTTTGGAAAAAAAATATATACATGCACACTTAGTGTTTCAAAGACCTCAAAGCAAAGAATAAAATTGTCTTTCCTAATAGTTTCTGTACATTTATCTGAGAAACATAAAAGTGAGTCACCTAAAGGGACTTAAGCCTCAATACTATCATTTAGAACTGAAAAGATAAAGAGTTTCCCAGACGAGCAAGAGCTAGAGAAGTTCATTACCACTAAACATGCTCTATAAGAAATATTAAAGGGACTTTTCTAGGCAGGAATAAAAAAAGGCCATAACTAGAAATAAGAAAATATCAGAAAGAAAAAAAACACACTGATAAAGGCAAACATATAGTAAAGGTAGGTGATCACTCACTTGGAAAGGTAGTATAAAACTCAAAGACCAAAGTAGTAAAATCAACTCTATCTACAATAATCAGTTAAGAAATACACTAAATAAAAAGTTTAAAATATGGTATCAAACTATAAAATATTGGGAGATGAGGGGAGCAAAAATGTAATACTTTTAGAATGCATTTGAACTTAAGGAATGACAACTTAAAATGAACTTCTATATACTTAGGTTTTTAGATTTGAAGCTCATGGCAACCACAAAGAAACCTTTGAAACACAAAAAACAAAAAGAAAGGAATCCAAAAATAACACTAAACAAAATCATCAAATCACAAGGAAAAATACCAAGAAGAAAGAAAGGAACAGAGAAGTACAAAAAAAAAAAAAAGTAAGTCATTTAACAAAATAGCAATAAATATGTATCAGTACTAACTCTGAATTTGAATGAGTAAGAAAAAAAAAAGGTGGGGGGGCCTGGGTGGCTCAGTCAGTTAAGCATCTGACTTCAGCTCAGGTCATGATCTCGCAGTTTGTGAGTTTGAGCCCCGCTGACAGCTCAGAGCCTGAAGCCTGCTTCGGTTTCTGTGTCTCCCCCTCTCTCTGCCCCTCCCATGCCCACACTCTGTCTCTAACTGTCTCAAAAATAAATAAACATTAAAAAAAAAACTAAGAAAAAAAAAAAAAAACAAGACCCTCTATATGCTGCCATCAAAAGACTCACTGCAGATCTAAAGATACACATAGACTAAAAGTGAAGTGATGGGAAAAGATATACCATGAAAACAGATATGAAAAAAAAGCTGGACTGGCAATACTTATATCACACAGTAGAGACTTTTTAAAAAGCTGTAACAAGAGATAAAGCACATTACAAAATGATAAAGGGATTAATCCAACAAGAAGGCATAATACTTGTAAATATTTATGTGCCCAACATTGCAGCACCTAAATACATAAAGCAAACATTACCAAACAAAAAGGGAGAACCTGACAGTAATACAATAATAGTAGGGGATTTTAACACTCCCCTTACATCAATAGATAGATCATCCAGACAGAATATGAATAAGAAAACACTGGCCTTAAATGACACATTAGACCATATACACTAAACAGGTATGTACAGAACATTCCATCCAAAAAACCCAAGACACATCTTCTCAAGTACATGAAACATTCTCTAGAATATTAGCATGACAGACCACAAAACAAGTCTCTTTAAATAAATTTAAGAAGACTGAAATTGCAGGAACACCTGGGTGATTCAGTTGGTTAAGCCTCCGACTTCAGCTCAGGTCATGATCTAGCAGTTTGTGGGTTCAAGCCCCGTGTCAGGCTCTGTGCTGAAAGTTCAGAACCTGGAGCCTGCTTCAGATTCTGTGTCTCCCTCTCTCTCTGCCTCTCCCCCAGGCATGTTCTGTCTCTCTCTTTCTCAAAAGTGAATAAACATTTTAAAAAATAAATAAGATAGGGGCGCCTGGGTGGCTCAGTCGGTTGAGTGTCCGACTTCAGCTCAGGTCATGATCTCACCGTTCCCAAGTTCGAGCCCCATATCGGGCTCTGTGTTAACAACTCAGAGCCTGGAGGCTGTTTCAGATTCTGTGTCTCCCTCTTCTCTGCCCCTCCCCAACTCGTGCTCTGTCTCTCTCTCTCAAAAATAAATAAACATTAAAAAATATTGTTCAAATAAAATAAAATACATTAAATTTAAAAAAAGACTGAAATTGGATCAAGCATCTTTCCAACCAAATGATATGAAAGTAGAAATCAATTACAAGAATAAAACTAGAAAAAAACACATACATGCAGAGACCAAAAAACATGTTACTAAAAAACCAATGGGAGAGGTACCTGGGTGGCTCAGTCAGCTAAGCATCTGACTTCGGCTCAGATCATGATCTCACGGCTTGTGAGTTCAAGCCACCCATCAGGCTCTATGGTAACATCACAGAGCCTGGAGCCTGCTTCAGATTCTGTATCTCTCCCTCTCTCTTTGCCCCTTCCCCACTCACCCTCTGTCTCTCAAAAAAAAAAAAAAAAAAAAAAAAAAAAGTTAAAAGTAAATAAAAATAAAAAACCAATGGGCCAAAAAAAAATCAAAAAGGATATTCGAAAATACCTTGAGACAAATGAAAGTGAAAACATAATGTTCCAATATCTATGAAATGCAGCAAAAGCAGATCCAAAAGGGAAGTTTATGTCAAAACAGGCCTACCTCAAGAACAAGAAAAATCTCTAAGAGGACATACAGATGGCCAACAGGCACATGAAAAGATGCCCAACATCACTAACCATCTGGGAAATGCAAATCAAAACCATAATGAGACATCACCTCACACCTGCCAGAATGGCTAAAATCAAAAAGACAAGAAGTAATAAATATTAGTGAGAATGTGAAGAAAAATAACCTTAACACACTGTTGACAACGTAAACTGGTGTAGCCACTATAGAAAACAGTATGGAGATTCCTCAAAATATAAAAATTAGAATTGCCATACAATCCAGCAATTCCACTTCTAGGTGTTTACCCAAAAAAACCATGAATTTAAAAACATATGCATCCCTATGTTAACCACACCATTATTTACCATAGTGAAGACACAGAAGTAACCTAAATGTCCATAGACAGATACAAGGATAAAGATGTGGCGAGTACACACACACACACACACACACACACACACACACACACACACAACACACTCAGAGGAATATTACTCAGCCATAAAAATGAAAACTTGTCACTGTGACATGTAGGGATAGGCCTAAAGAGTATTATGCTAAGTGAAGTCAGAGAAAGACATACTGATAATTTCACTTATATGTATAATCTGAAAAACAAAACAAATGAACAACGTAAAACACTCATATGTACAGAAAACAAACTGACAATTACCAGAGGGGAGGAAGATGGCAGGATAGACAAAATAGATTAATAGATCAAGAGGTACAATTTTCCAATTATAAAATAAATTCAAAGAGATTTACTATTCAGTTTAAGGAATATAGTTAATAATATTGTAACAACTTTATATGTTGACAGATGGTGACTAGACTATTGTGGTAACCATTTTGTAATGTATATAAATATCAAATCACTATGTTGATACTAATACAATACTGTTCGTCAATTATTCCTCAATTTAAAGAGTTTTATGCCTTCTAGAAACACATTCAATCTCACATACAATTGTATATACAATGTTTCAAATGTACAAAATGGGTTATGCTGAAACTATAATGAAGAAGTTTATTTTTGATTAAGGTTAAATGAATTCTAAAACATGAAAATGAGGCAATAAAATTCATACTCAATAACAATATGTACTTATATTTTGCTTTAAAAGACTCTGAGAATGTTAGTACAGTAACAGAAGTTTACAAAGAAAAAAGAAAAGGAAAATCTAAACTTTATATGTGAATTTAGTAAGAAATAAACTTCTGTTACTATTGTATAAGCTAATACAAAAAATTTTTAAAGTACACCTCAACACAGTTTGGTTCATTTAGAAGGGAATGTTATGTTGACTACCTCTGACATCTCCTCCTCTTCTTGAAAAAGTCCTTGGTCACACATGGCTCACATTAGAGTCAATTTTCATGTCTCAAACAAATAATCCTCAAGTAGAATGCTTTTGAAACCAAACCCCATTGTTGTAAGATCCTAAAGTTAGGTACCTGTTTGCCCCGTATTTTCTGCAATTCCGCCCCCAACCCCCCGCCACTAATCACCATCTACAGCTAGTTCTTAGACCACCAAAGCACAGGACCACCATGACCTCAAACAGATCAATTAAAATAGGAAGAAAATTGCTTAAAACTTTTTCCACATGACAATTCCTAGACAAAGAATAGGAGAGAGTTACTGAGTTACAACAGAATTAATTACAAACTCTGTTCAGCTCTCTCACTTGAAGTATGAGACTTCCCCAAGGTCACTAATCCGTCTATAAAATAAATGCCAGAATACAAAACTAATATTCAGCACATGTACATGATACAGCTACATCAGGAAATTACGATCTAGCTCTACATATGCTACAACCTTACCACCTTAAAGAGATCATATAAATTCTGTATTCTCATATCTTTCTAAATTATACATAGTGTATTCTCTAAGAATAAGCAGAATTTATTTTGAAATGGATAAAGAAAACTTCATATTAATATGAAACCTTGTGTTTGTAAATCATTGAACAGCCAAAGCATTTAAGTACAGTGACTCTCCAGCATCTATTTCCTGATTTCAAGCAGCAGCCCTCAATTTGTATCAAGGTACTGAACCCAGCCTTGCTCTCAGATCATGTATTTCAGAGGTGGAACAGGCTTCCATGCCCATGTACAGGCAATCAGAAAAATACCTGCCACATAGACTGGACACATGATACAATCAGAGCCAATGAGCAGCAAAAGACTTTTGCTGGAAATGTTCAATACAGGCAGACACTCTTCTGCTGGACTTGTAGTTTTAAGGTTGTGAAGGTGGAGTGGCTGCTAAAGGGAGAGAATACATGAAAAGAGCCAACAAAGAAAAACTGGGAAATGGAGAGAGACAAACTGGGTTCAAGAGCCATATTCTGAATCCTTGCACCATGTTTTACTAAAAATGCCAATTTATATGAGGTGATTAACAACACCCTTTTACAACAACAGCCAATTTAAAATAGGTTGTACTTACAACCAAAAGATCCACCATTTGTCAAAATTTTTATTTTGATCCCTCCCATAAATTTCTGACATGATGAATGAATATTATCTTTCCAGTAATTTCCTGATTATATAGGGAAATAATTACTGAAATTTTATAAGTTCATTATATTATTTATTAGAAGTAGATACTCCCCTACTTCCATAAGAAATCTCCATTTCCCAAAAAACATGGTTTTTAATTATTCTCATTAGGAGAATTAGCTTCTGCATCAACACCATATGCTAATATAAAATTTCTTCACATTTTCAGTGCCTTAATATACACTCTGCAAACAACTTATACCAGCAGCAGTAGCATTCTTCTATAAAAGTAGCTGGTTTTTATTTTAAGTAGCGAGTTATTAACCTCTGTCAATCACAATTCAGTACAAACTATTAAAATTATCAGTAAGATTAAAATATAATTTTGCCATGATGATATTCAGAAAAACTTCAAGAATAATATATTATTGGTTAAAACAAAGAAAAACAATCTATGACAAAGTATGTAGGCTGAGATAATATACCTAATCCTTTTGGGGTGATACCACTTCGATCCTGAGGATTCACTGCCCAGTAGTAGTACTTCAGTGTATGCATGATGAGAAGCACTGTTCCAACTCTCCGAATGGCATTATATATGTTGACTGTACCAATGAATTCCGTGGACAGGTAAGTATAGAGTGTCAACTGAACCTAGAGAATCAAAATGAAGAGCTTACATCAAAGAAGCAGCCCAGCATTTTACCCATTTCCAGTATATGTTCAGGCTAGTTGCGTGGACCATACTTTTTCCATGACGATGCTGAACTTGATGGCAACAAGTTACCATGTTAAAAGGTAACAATAATCACAGGCGCATGCATATATACACACGTAAACACACACGTTCCTTATAAAACTAAACCAAGTAAATGCTTCTTTAAATAGTAGCATTATAAAGTAATCATCCCAAAATATATCAAATTTTTACAGCTATCCCATGAAAATAACTAATTCCTAATTAATTAGCACTTACTCATAAGCATATATAACTTATTTGTATAGTAAGTTTACTCTTCATACTATGCACAGTTGTTTTAAAAAACTGGAAATTTTCTTGGTTTTGCAGAAAATTAGAAGCTAGAATAACTCAAAGAAGAAAGAAAAAAGTAGGAATAACCTGAAAGGGGGAAAGGCAGAAGTCAAAAGGGATAGAAAATGTAAAGCCTACCTTAAGAAATATTTATTAAAAAAACAGAATTCTGTTATAACAGCTCATTGCTACAAATATAATCTTAAGATTATAATTTCTCAACATGTTTATCAGTTTTATCCTCTAATTAGAAAAGGATTCTAAAGGGGAACCTGGGTGGCACAGTTAAGCATCCAACTTTGGCTCAGGTCATCTCACAGTCTGTGAGTTCGAGTCCCGCATCGGGTTCTGTGCTGCCAGTGCAGAGCCTGGAGCCTGCTTCAGATTCTGTCCCCCTCTCTCTCTGCCCCTCCTCTGCTCACGCTCTTTCTCTCTCTCTCTCTCTCTCTCTCTCTCTCTCTCTCTCTCTCAAAAATAAATAAACATTTAAAAAAAAAAAAAGGATTCTAAAGGGGCACTTGGGTGGCTCAGTCGGTTAAGCATCCAACTTCAGCTCAGGTCATGATTCCACTGCTCGTGAATTCAAGCCCCACTTCAGGCTCTGTGCAGACAGCTCAGAGCCTGGAGCATGCTTCAGATTCTGTCTCCATCTCTCTGCCCCTCCCCCCCCCAATAGAAAAAACAAAACAAAAAAAATTTTAAATAATAAAAAGGGTTCCACTAGTCTTATTTCCAAATAAATCATCTCAATAAAAACATAAAAACTTACTAACTTCAAAATATAAGCTCTTATTATTATTTTAAAAGAGAGAGTGTCCAAGTGGGGGAGAAGGTAAAGAGGGAAAGAGAATCTTAAGCAGCCTGGGATCATGACCTGAGCTGAAATCAAGAGTCAGATGCTCAACCGACTGAGCCACCCAGGCACTCCTAAGCTCTTAATATATAAAGAAACACAGGATAAAGAGTGGCAGAGTCTGAACCACCTAAAATTGAAGCCTAATGATTATAGCGTAGAATACTATACATATGGTATATTCCAATGACTCGCAGAAAAATAATATTATTTTCATGCAGCTAATATCATTCAAATGGACAGGCCCAGTTTACTTGTCATTGAGGCTATTTAACACTTTGTCACAACATTTTCTTACACCATTCACAAAAAAAAACTCAAAATGGATGAAGGACCTGAATATAAGCCATCAGCTGCAGCAATTTCTTACTTGACACATCTTCAAAGGCAAGAGAATTAAGCAAAAATGAACTACTGAGACTTCATCAAGATAAAACTTATGCACTGCAAAGGAAACAATCAACAAAACTAAAAGGCAACTGACGGAATGGGAAAAGATATTTTCAAAAGACATATTGGACAAAGGGCTAGTATCCAAAATCTATAAAGAACTCACTAAACTCCACACCTGAAAAACAAATAATCCAGTGAAGAAATGGGCAGAAGACATGAATAGACACTTCTCTAAAGAAGACATCCAGATGGCCAACAGGCACATGAAAAGATGCTCAATGTCACTCTCATCAGGGAAATGCAAATCAAAACCACACTGAGATAACACCAGTCAGAGTGGCTAAAATAAACAAATCAGGAGACTACAGATGCTGAAGAGGATGTGAAGAAACGGGAACCCTCTTGCACTGTTGGTGGGAATGCAAACTGGTGCAACCACTCTGGAAAACACTGTGGAGGTTCCTCAAAAAATTAAAAATAGATCTACCCTATGACCCAGCAATAGCACTCCTAGGAATTTACCCAACGGATACAGGAGTGCTGATGCATAGGGGCACTTGTATCCCAATGTTTATAGCAGCACTTTCAACAATAGCCAAATTATGGAAAGAGCCTAAAGGTCTATCAGCTGATGAATGGATAAAGAAGTTGTGGTTTATATATACAATGGAATACTACTTGGCAATGAGAAAGAATGAAATACGGCCTTTTGTAGCAATGTGGATGGAACTGGAGAGTATTATGCTAAGTGAAATAAGTCATACAGAGAAAGACAGATACCATATGTTTTCACTCTTATGTGGATCCTGAGAAACTTAACAGAAGACCATGG